>NW_015150643.1:460779-467931 GCF_000732505.1 Cyprinodon variegatus | reverse complement strand
CGACTTTATTCTCATAATGTTACGACTTTATTCTAGTAATGCTACGACTTTAATCTCGTAATGCTACGACTTTATTCTCATAATGTTACGACTTTATTCTAGTAATGCTACGACTTTAATCTCGTAATGCTACGACTTTATTCTCATAATGTTACAACTTTATTCTCGTAATATTATGACTTTAATCTCAAAATAATAAAAAATAAATAAATCTCTAGCATGGCCCTAATACTCCGTCTTATGAAAGTGAGGAGGTGATCTATAAAAAGGAATTTGTGAAGAAAATAAAACAAAACTCAATCACAAAAAGAATTAAAGAAAAACAATATTTCTTTTCTAAATTAGAACATTTTAAAATAATCTGTGAAAATAAAAATCTGAGACAACATCAACATCACAGTTACTTTAAAACCTCTTTTGTATTAGGATATCTTTTTGATTTTATTTCTGGAGTGAATTTTCTTTTTTAATCTCAAGTTAATTTTTCTTTTATTGCAACAATAATGGGACAACATTCCCTCCATACAGCAGAATGAATATAAAACTGTTTCACTGCAGAGTCCCAAAGCTGCTGCACAACAGAAATCTGTGTTTAATGTTGCATCTACAAAACTGTGACCCGTGTCATGCATCAGAACTGATGTTGCTAAACCAGTCACCCTGCATCCTCTAACTGCTGAGAAATGTTTCACCTTTAAACACTCTATTTTCCACTTCAGCTGCTTTTGGTAAAACTTTATATAATAATTATAAAAAACCGACACAAAGACAGAACATCTTATGTTTCTAATCAGTTCACAGAAGGACGTCAGGTTTCAGGTGAAAGGACTTTTATTTTTTTTAAAAGCTCACCGTGATGGCAAAGGTGTAGCAGTCTGGGATTTCATTGTTGATTATTGTCTGAATGTTGATGGCCTTCAGCTGGAAGTCAACTGTGACGTTGATCAGCCTGTAGAGGGAACAAGAGCAGCAGGAAGAAGTAAGATAGATTCCCTTTGTCTATAACACATTCTCATTTCATTTATGTAAAGACTTCTGTAAAAAGGAGAATCTTACTTGTTAAGGGAAAAAAAAATATCTGATTTTTTTTATACAAACTTTTTTAGCCACACATGAGCCTGATTTCCACCCTACTCAAAGACTCTAGAAGGAACAAAAACAGAACCTGCCCGACAACATGAAGTAGGTTAAAGGATTTGGTCTTAGCTAGAGAAATTCAAAAACAGATGGGTCTTGAAAGGTTTATAAAGCCATTACCAATGATAAGGGACTGCAGAGAATCACAGTGAGGACCGTCATCTACAAATAGAAAAAATGCAGAACAGGAGGGAACTTTCCCAGGACTGGTCAGCCTATCATAGATTCTACAGGAATGGCATTAAGGACTCATCAAGGAGGTTAAAAAAGAACCAGGAATAACATCTAAATAAAAAGTAAAAAAAAAAAAAACAATCTACTGGTGTTTGTTTCAAGTCTAAAGACGTTTTGCTTCCCATCCAGGAAGATTTTTAAATTAAAATGTCAGAAATAGTGTTGAGTTGGAGGTTTTATACAGTAGCCCAACTACGCCTTGTTTTTGTTTTGAAAACATGCAAATTGAAACTGATGAATAAATCCATCCCTTTGGAATGGGGGTTTGGCTTCTTTTGTTAGCCTGCAATGCCCCATACCTGTCTATGGGAATTGTTGGCCTGGCTGAATAGGCGAGGTCTCCCTCCCTGTACAGGGGTGGGGGCTGCGATGATAAGGGGAAGGGACAAACTCAATTGCTGCTAGGCAGGGATTAAAGTAAAAAAGCAAAAAAAAAAGCCTATATGCTGTTGTGTGTGTGTGTATTTTCAAGGTATGGCAGGTGTGGGGGCATGGGATCAGAGATTGCATGAATGATTGAAGACTAAATTTGACTTTTGAAAATCCAATACCAAACACAGCCAGAAGATGGCAAGATGCCCAGCGCCATTTACTTTTGAGACCTTTATCTATGGTCCTGACATTTTCCCAGGGGTTCATGAACTGCATTGTTCCCACTCCATACTATTCCGTTCTCTCCATCGTCCTTCTCTCCAAACATAAAGTTTAATTTATTTATTTCTTGACTCTTTACACGTCTCTCCATTGAATGGAGCCGTAAACGGTGCATGGTGACTCTGTGTAGAACTTTAGCAATCTATCTGGCGACTTGAGCAAGAAACGAGAGGTGGAGGCACACGCTTTCCTAAGACCCGCCCTCTTCTTCTGATTGGCTAAAACTGTTAGTATCAGAGCAATCCTTTGCTTCCATTGGCTGAGAAACGCAAGAGGGATTTCTAACATTTTTAAATTTATTCACTGTCAATTTATTTTCTAGTGAGTTTTTTTAACGGGCAATCACTACGAGCCAAAAATCGGGGCCGGGGCCAGAATACTTTAATCCCTGTATAGGTATTCATGTGAAAAGAGAAGTAACATCAAAAGACACCAGGGCTTCTTCTGGTACCATCTTTAAATTGTTTGATATGCTTTAAAATGATTCATGTTAACAACATCTAAAGCATGGAAGGACTAACAGTAGGAAAGGGCCTGGGCAGAAACCACAGCCATTAAAGAGTATGAAAACAAACCTCTTCCTGCCAATAAGGATGGCATGTTTAGAAAATATTTGATGAGGTTTACATTTTGGGAAAATCTGCCACAGCAATCCAGGACAGTGAAACCTGGCAGAGGGGGGGGGGGGTGATGTACACACCACTCAGCTGCTTTAAGGGCCTGAAAACCTGGCTATTATGGACAGAACTATGACTTCTATGAAATCAGAATCCTGCTAAAAGAGCACAGGCGTAAAAATGATCCTACAATCAGTTTTATTTCAAGGACATGCTTATAAACCACTGCCCATGTGCATTTGGAATATTTCACGCCTGCAGATTCAAAACCATGAAACAAAACAGGTTTCTGTTATTTCTGTTCACCTCCCTGCATCTTTAAGAACCACCAATTCCGCTTGGTATAATAGTATAAATCTAAAACGTATAGTACGTTTATATAGTTAGTACATTTAGTATGACCCAATGTCTCCAGCATGAATTCATGCTCCTTCTTTTGCTTTTTATGCTCCTATAGATTCTCTCCTACTCTCTGAACCTTGTTCTGTAAACTCAGGTCAACTTTTGACACCTTGAGGCAGGAACCAACCAGAGAAAGTAAACTGCCTACTTTTCAGGAAATCATCCCAACACTTTAGACAGTAGTTTTCTTCTTGCTTGCGGCTAGTAACGTTAGCAAGGCATCTTGACTAGAGTTACCAGACGTCCCTGATTTCCAGTGACATATTTCGTTTTCGACCACCTGTCCCCGAAAATCTCCCTGATTTTATGAATTTGGGGGGCAAATGTTGCATATAAACTGTTATTATAGCAGATAGAGTGTGGGCGCTTGCTGCGCACAGAAACAGCTGTTAGCGTGTAGATGAGGAGCAGATTGCAACGGACACAGCTACACTGTGTTACCCTTAAATCCATCATCCTCTGTCACCGTAAAGCTGCGCTCCAGACCACCTGCGCAAAGCAAAGCCTACATCCTCCACGGTTCCTCCCGTCCTGCTGCTCTCCTCTAGCTCCGAATTCTTGGGAGCTCGAGGAGAGTATGCGCTATATTATTATTAAATTTACAGGAGCAAATAAATATTTTAAAAATCCCCATCAGTATCCAGCATATGTTCAGTTTCTGTCCAAATATTTTCTTTTTGTTGTGGATTTTTTGTAACAGCGATAACTAGGATCATATAATCTTTACCTTTACATCCTATTAAAACAATAACAGCTTATTGAAAACAAAAAGCACAGCTGTATCTATGAATAGAAAACAGAATTGTGAAAATATATTCCTGTTAGGTTTCACTATAACTTTATTACAGGACACATCATTGTTATCCCGGCATTGAGAGCTTATTTTTCATCATCTATAGTTGTAATGACAAAACCTGTATTTTTGGTGTGGCTGCTTCAAGCTGCTCATGAATGATCTAGATTTATAGATGTGTTTTAATGGTTTTAATTTAATCTGAATATAAAATTAAACATAACTTCTTTAATAGTGACACAGATATTAATCCAGGCGGCGGATATATATCTGGTTTGCGGATGCGCAAATGAGCAGATGGTATGAATCGGGCAGTGTTGTGCCTGAACGCGTTCATTGAACGAAAGTTCATGAACTCGTTCATATTCTGGGCGAACGTGAACTGAACGTACTGCATTACTGCCTGATGGACGTTATTGTGAACTCGTTCATTCTGGTGTCTGTGAACGGCACGCTCTCTCAGTTCAACTCCGTTCAATAGGTTGCCAGATTTCTATAGAGCCCTCCAGGCGAAACCCCGGCTAAATCACACCGTAAACAAGCCTTAATATGTAGCGGGGAAAACACCCAATCTGGCAACACCAGCTACCAGCGTCGTGGCCTACAGCCGCGTGCGTCATCAAAACAAAATGCAGCGTGGAAGCCATAGCAGCATGGAGGCGACCGTGGAGGCGACAAAACAGCAGTATGATCACTTAAAACAGGTTTATGACCAGGTGGTCAGTGAGGATGATGGCAACAATCTTACATTTCTCTGCAAACTTTGCCCGCCGGCTTTCAGTAAAAAAATCCGAACTTAAATCTGCCTGGTATAATTTTCCAGGATTCCTTTTTAGTATGTACTGAAATGGAATTTCAAATGGAAAATATTAAAATAAAAAAAACTTTTGCACCTCAAAGACTACTTTCCTATTTTTCTTTTAATAATTCCTCATAAAAAAGACCATTCAAGCAGCACATTTTTCCTGATGTTTTTGAGAATATACTGTAGGGGTGAAAGCTGCAGCTGCTACTAGTGTGAAGTGAATGGACAGCAACAAAGCATTAAAGCAACAATGGGGAAATGCTGTCCCCTCAATGCTAATGTTAACCCTGGTTGGATAAGGATTCAAAACTGGATATGAAGATGAAATCTGACACACAGTTTCAGAGTTACAACTGATAAAATAATTGCTGTCTGTGGTTCTACAGTAGGCTATGGTGTAATTGAGCAATACATGAAAAAAAAAAAAAAGAACTATGAACTAGTTCGTTTTTTGGAACTGTGAACTTAGTTCAAAATTTTGAATTATGAACTATGAACTGAACTAGTTCATTTTAAAATGTGTGAACTGAACTTTGAACTAGTTCACGTAGAAAGAGAACTTTCCCAACACTGGAATCGGGCTTCCAGGACAGGTCAGGTAGTGACACTCCCCACAAACAGGAAGAAATGGGGCTTTCTAAACAGGTGGATTCTCTATAAAGTAAAGTAGACGACCACAAGCAGTTTAGTTTCACTGGTTGGTTCTATCCTCACAGTGACAAAAGTGAAGCTGAGTTCACAGAAACAGGTTCACATGTGAGAAGGAGAGAATCTAAAGGAGCATAAAAACAAAAGAAGGAACATGAACTCACGGTATTGAATGTACGCATAAAATATTCAATTTGTGCAGATAGTAGTTTATAACTTCATAGATTTCTGATCTTTGGAAGAAAAAAGTCTGAGCATCAGAGCTCAGGTTTAATAGGAGGAAGATTAACTTTGGCACACCATCAATTTCAGGTCAGGAAAAAAGCTCTGGACTTATCTCTGCTTTAAGATAAACAATTAATCAAATATATTCCTCAAAGATCAAAATTTATCCATGATTGTCACTCAGGAGCAAAAGGGATTGATGTTTTTTTTCACCCCCTTCGTGAATGAAGGGGGGGGGGACTTTTCACAGCACTGTAACAATAACATGTTGGGGTTGTTACATAGAAGAAGAAAAAAAACTATGTCTAACTTGTAAAACTGGAGAGTGAAATTCTTGTAGTTGCCGTTTCTTACAGCCGAATCGTCCGTCGTCGGATCGAGCCCGATGCAGTCTGAAAATATAAAAACATCCATGAAGGAACTGAAAACAGCCACATGAGGAAGTTTTGCTTGAAAGCCATTTAAATAATATATTTTTTTTCCACATCACATGAAACCAATGTGAAACTTCTACACTTCCCTTAAAGCATTTAAGCTCAGAGCCCGCCCATCTGGAGCTGGTATTTTATTTCCATTTGCTTTGCTATTTTCATCGCTAAACTTATCGTTGGTTTTCTAAAACCAGTAGAGTCAGCAGATGTGGGCAAATAACATCCTTCCCAAAGAGATATCTGCTTCGTTTCAGTAAATATATGGAAAAAACCAACGCTTTCATGTGTTTCCACTGACACTGCATAAGTGTTTTATAAGTGGGGCAGTTTTAGAGCTCTGGTTTTCAAAGGGGGTCATATGGGGTCTGAGATCCTATATAGCAATTAAAATAAACAATAAAAATGATCATTATTAACAATATTTATTCACTTAAAGATATTAAAAATGTCACATAGAAATAGAAAAAGGAACAAAAATAAATTTTTAAATGTCTACAGAAGAAAAAAAAAGTCTCTCACCTGTAACAACATGGGGGTCGATGTCAAACGTGTCGTTGACGGGGTCGATGGTTCCCTTCTTATAGTACCGCTGGCAGAGGGAGAGAGCGCTTCCATTCACGCCTACGCCCGTCACATACGCGTAGCGGCCCAGTGCGATCTCAGGCAGAGCCAAGTACTTCAAGGAAAGAACAGAAACGGAAGAATCAAACGACAGGTTCCTAAGCCCAACCGGTGATTCAGTTTTTAAAATGGCTTGCAATGCCTTGCTAAAGGATTTCTACCCCCACAGCAGAAACGGGAGAGATAGATTCATACATCTCAGAGCACAAGTGCAAATTTATACTTTTAGGTTAATATGCAAAACAGAAAACAAGCACTGATGGGAGGTTTTTGTTCTGCAAGGACAGCAAAGATGGTCGGATTTAATAGGAAGCTGAATGGATTCAGACAGTGGTTACCCCCAAAAAAGAGAAAAAGTTAAAAAACAAACCACTGGACTTGGGTTTCCAAGTTTGAAGATGTTTTGCTTTACTTTAGCTTTTTCAATTCAAAATGTCTGGATTAGTGCTGAGTTCCAAGCTTTATAGAGTAGCCCAGCAAGGCTTTGTTATGGCTTAGAAAACATGCAAACTGAACTGGAAGAACAGGTCCGCCCCTTACGGATGAGGAGTCATTGGTGTGTTTGTTAGCCTGCATACCCGATAC
>NW_015150643.1:456467-459732 GCF_000732505.1 Cyprinodon variegatus | reverse complement strand
GACAGGCAAATGCAGTGAAATTTGTAATCTCCCGACAATAAAAGCTACTTGCCCCGGGCGATCAGGTGCTGGTTAACATCGAGGCCTGACAGTGATTATCATGCATCATCTCCATCTGGTTCAAATGGCCTAGTCAAATCCTGGAGCTAAAACTGACAGGAAGTCAGATACGAGCTGCTTTTCTCAGATGCCTTTTACTAAACGTTTATATATAAACTAGTATACAAAGAGGAAGGGGTGGTTCTAAAAGACTCGGGGAGGTGAACAGAAATAACAGAAACATGTTTTGGCAGAATCGATCATTTCATCTTGGAAAGAGGAACAGAGAGAATGAAAAGGTTTCAGCTGTTCTGGTTTGTCATGCCGTCTGCTGCTGTTTCATTTGTTACAGTGATTGGCTAAAACCAAACTGGTTCAGAAGATTCTGCAGGACAGGTTTAGTTGAGGCGGTCTCATATTGATCATGTTGAAGAAAAGTGTAGAGTTCTACACATTACCGATCTGGCTTGCCAGGTTACAACAAAAAATGGATGCTGCACATAATTTTTCAATCTCCTTCCCAATCAAGCTGAATTTTGTGTTGCTGGAATGAAACAGATTGAAGCCTGTGTTTGTAATCAGGTATGAATACTTTTAAAAGGCACTAAACTGGAGCTAGACAGAACCATATGGATTATATAACGGGGGCAGAAACAAAAGAATAACACAAAAAAAGAACAAAGCTTCAATTTTTACCATTCTTTAGTTTATAAACTGAGCCACAAACTTGTCAATTCTACATAATCGTTCAAGTAAATTGTAAAGATAAATCAGTTATGGCCTCGTTTGTCAGCGCAGATCAGCATAAGAAACTGATTTAGTATTACACTTCAAAAACTGATCTAAAAATGGAAACGTTTTTGTAAAATGTGTCTATTTGACCTAAATTTGAGTAGATAAATAGAACGATCTGCCAAAGGAAGGTGGATTTTGGCCCTTAGATAACATGCACTTGAAATAAGAGGATTTATTTTTCTTTCTTTAAACATAAATGATCTTATTTCATCTGAAAATTATCTTTCCTTCGTGTTCTAATCAAGCTAATACACATTTATCTCAAGAAAAATGTAGTTATATTTTTGCAGTTGTTTTCAGTATATGGGGGGCAGCACCAGTTCTAGAGGGGCAGTGGCCCCTGTGGGCCCCCGTGTTGAACCGCCCATGGTTCACCAATCCTTACATGCAGTGGCCACGCCTTGAGTTTCCATGCAGTGCCTCTCCCTCCTTTTTCAATCCTTTGTTTGCGTTTTGTTTGATTTGTAATAGATGTTCCTTTTTTAATTTAAATTAAGACTTGTGTTTCATTTGTTATCATTTTTATCATGTAAATGGTTAAAAAAAATAAAGCTAAACAGTCCCCTAAAATAATCGGCCAACCGTTAGGCTACCTGCTCTGTGACAAAGTGGATGCGGCTGTACAGCTCCGACTGCGTGTGGACAGCCTGAGGCTGGTTGTCCCGGTAACCCTTCAGGAACAGGTACTTGAACGCTGCCGTGTTTTCCTCTTGGAACGTCACCACCATCTGGTTGCTCAACCCAAACAGCACCAGCTGGGAGGGAAAAGAAAACCTTAGCTTACAAAAGATGCAAGGAAAGAGCAAAGGGGTCATCTGAGAACTCCTCTGTGGATCATGATGGCGTCTACCTGCACGGTCACAATGATGATTTTTAGCAGCTGAAGGCCCAGCTTGAAAGGCTTGCGTCCCTTGGCGTGGTACTTGTCGCAAGGGCTCATGAAGAAGTACTTGAGTTTTCTCCTCAGATCCTCCTCCTCTTCCTCCTCAGCTTTATTCAGTAGCTGTCGGTGAAACTCCCCGTCCAGCAGAGCGGTGGGATGGTGGCTCCCGCATCCGAGAACATCCTGAGACCCGTAGCTGTTCATGGAGGAGAGCAGCCTTTGTTTTTCTAAAAGAAAGAGAAAAGATCGTAGATCAGAGCAGAACCCAGGTGGTCTAATGAACGCAACAATTATGATAGCTATATGAGTTAAAAAAGCAGTTCTTCAGTGTAGGGCAGAGGTCACGGGTTAGGTCACCTGCTTTATAATCAGAAACCGAAGCTGATTTAAAACATTTATAAATTACCACGTTATCCGACGGCAGTGTCTAATTTCACTTGCGCTTCTTCTGTTTGTATGGTAAAGCCCTCCAGGACCAGGCTACGCGTGAAAGACATTAGCCAATGAGCTGCATCAGTCTGGGCTGCTGCTGCTGCTACTTTTAGACACAGCAGGCAAACCTGTGGCAAGCTGGACGATGGATAACGAGGATGAGAAAACGTGACAGAAAGTGGACTGCTGGAAGAACTGCGGTGAACTGGTGAAATAAAAGTGAAATGGTGTGCTCAAAGATGACCCTGCACATTTAGAGTATGTTTGGCTGAACCTGCTGCTGTGAAGCAGGATTCTCCACCATGAACAGAATCAAAAATAAATATTGATCCAGGCTCAAAATGAGAATGGCTTTGTCTCCATTCAAACCAGGTTTAAAGCCTTGCAGGGCAGCATAACGCCCACTGCTCTCATTAAGCAGTTCAGTTGTTTTTTAAAGTATGTGAGTCAGGAAACTGCCCTAAAAACAGCCCTTTTTTTATTAGGGTAAACATTAAATTAACATCAATATTTATTATTTCCCTTATTCCCTGCCTGCCTGCCTTAAAATTCCCACAGCATTCTTCAACTAATACAAAACACAGCAAAATCGTATTTTTTCTTTTTTGATTGATTTCTGTTTTTTAAAGTTATTTCAACAGAGTACCTAAGTACCAACAGATTGACAACAAGCTTGACAAAGCCATGATGGCAATTATTTTTCATCCGAGTAGTATGCAGTCCTTCATATATACCAAGGGCGTAGGTTTGATTTCAGCTTTGGTAGAGACATTATTGGTCTTCAGTTTCATTGCTCTAATGTCATTGGTCCTTTGCAAAAATATGCATGCTCTTTTTCTATGCTTAATCATTCTCCTTTTTTTTTTAAAGAGAACAGCAGCATTTCTTCTACATTAATACAAATCTTATAAGCACTACACACACTAGATGTTGCTTATCAATGTTTAAAGCATCATTGGCTCTAATCAATGTGCAATTGGGACTTTTTTCCACTTTGAAAAGGTTTGCATTTAAACTTACCAGTGCCTATTTAACCAAATATAGTCTAATTAGTAGTAGGGGTGTGCATTGGCACTGCCCTCACGATTCGATTTGATTACGATTCACCAGGTAACG
>NW_015150643.1:451129-455371 GCF_000732505.1 Cyprinodon variegatus | reverse complement strand
GATCAGAGGAACTGACACTGAGCATTTTGAAATATTAACTTCACTATACAAGTTATACATCTGGGCTGTAGTTATCTGTGTCGCCCATTTCATGTATTTTATCTATGGCTGAAACAATTAATCATATTAACTGATTATTTGAATAATCGTCAACTAATTTAGTAATTGATTAATCATTAACTGGAGTATAGGGCCACTAAAATGTGCCTTTAGCCGACAGAGTGACCCACTTAGAGCAGGAATTATACCAAGATTGTAAAAAAATATGTAAACATTTTGCATTTAAGAGTTTAAAAAAAAAAGTTTTTGTGTGTCAATATTCTTCATTCATCAAGAGGAAACGTTTCTGTTTCACCTGGTTTCATTTTGTAAAATATCTTCTTTAAGGAGCCTTTGGCTATCTGATTAAAAGATAAAATAAAAGAAATCCTAATGTTCTAAATCAAAAAAACTCTTTCCTGCTTCTTTACAGAACTGCAATCAGAAGCTTTCGCCTGTTTTAGCATAGATAATATTTAGTTTTTTAATTTGGACTCATTTCGTAGCCTAATATTAATTTATTTTAGCATCTTTTTTTTTTTTTTCGCGCTCCAAGCACGCTCACACATACAGACTAGAAAACAAGCACTCAGAAAGAGAGAAGGTGGAACTTAAGGCAGAATATTCACAGTTGATGCAAAGGGACAGGAAAGAGCAGGCAGCATGCAGCTTCCAGACAGAGGAGCTGAGAGAGGAAAAGGAGCCACTGCTGCAACAACTACTGCTGTTAGTAAATTATAAACATGTTATTCACATCCAATTATTGGTAGGGACAAATAGGTCTGTCCAAAATTTTAGTAGGGACATGTCCCTATGGTCCCTATGCAAACCTATGATATATACACGTACACATCAATTTCAAACAGATGGTATCGATATCGGCCGATGCTGCACAGCCAGGTATCGGGGCCAAAAAAATGGCATCGGTGCAACACTAACTGAAAACCCTTGCTTAAAATAAAATTATTTTTTATCACTAAATATAAACTAATATATGCATAAATCTAAGATGTAAATAAATATAAATTTCCCTTTAGAATAAACTAAATCTCAAATGACAAAGAGCTGTTATTATGATCCTGATGAGCCACAGCAGCAGAGTCTACATGGCGCAGATCTATGCTTCATCAATCTGTGTCACTCTTCTCTAAATGTTAGATCACTAATGCGTCACAAATATTACCAAAAGCGTTACATTGTTATTATTATTTTAGACTTAATAGGGAGGATTATATTTTGTTGTGATTGTAGATTTAGTGAGAATATTGCAAACAGAGCTGCACTGTTCTCTATCAGTCCAGCTGAAACACAAAGGAAGCCTAACAATGGTGGGATAATGAGTTTAAATAAAGGCAAACATCAGACATTAAAGAAAAGAACCATAGATAAAGGCTGAGAGGAAGCGGGGCGGACCTGTGGCGCTGTCCGGGATGCAGGTGGACGCCATGGCGGTGACCGAGGTGGCTGATGGGTCATCACCCGCGGAGGGAAGGCGAACAGCAGCCGGCTACGACCTCAGATCTCCTCTGCTGATAACGGCTCTGATGGAGGATGCTCGGCGGAGGCGCACCAAGGTAAACACACCGCAGCTTCCTGGTAGTCACGTGACCGCGGCTACGTCACTAACCTGCCACGGAAATGAGCGCTGCCTTCAAACAGAGGCGGAGCCAGAATATTTCTATAAGGGGGGCCAGGCAATAACTAATGTATGTTTACACCTAAACAGTGGTGTTAAAAGTACAGACATGTGTTACTTAAGTAAAAGCATAGATACTGCAGTTTAAAAACACTCTGGGACAAGGTCAGTCAAAAGATTCAGTCAAGATGTGAGAGTTTGTAGGAGAGAAGCTAGAAAAAAGTAGTTTATTCAAGTATACTAAAAGTGCACTAATTTCATACTTAAAATCAGGCAGTGCACTTAGAGTTTACTTATTCTAAACTATATTTTTTATATACTTAACAATAGTATAGTCAAGTTTACTTGACTATACTATTGTTTACTAAAGTATACTTTAAGTATACTTTGGTAAACTTAAAAATGTCCCAATTTAGTTTGAAGAAGTATTACTTTAGTAATACTTAAAGTACACCAAAAGTACATTGTTTGGTATACTTTCTAAACTTATACTTAAGTATTCTTAATAGAATTTACCTGAAGTATACTACTTTTTGCTAGCTGTCAGCTGGATAGAGTTTGGATAGATTCTAAGGATAGATTGGTTGGAAAAACAACCAATCTAGTTGCTTTAAAATATTTTGGTTAGAATAAACAATGTAATGATCAAAACCTGAGCAAGCCACTGGACACAGTTGTAACACTAGTGTTAAGAAGTATTTTCTCCGTGGAACAACTGACCACACAAGTGGCGTTATCTGTAAGTCACAGACTCCTGAGGTTGATGGTTCAATACCCATCTTTGGCTTTTGAGAGTTGCAATTGTACTAAATTTTTTTTGCTGATGAGACTAATTTGCATTGGTTTGCTCTTGTAAAAATATAGACTGGGTAAAAATGCTGCCAAATTACGTCGGTTAAGCCAAAAGGTTGGTTGAACACAACTTCCAACCCGAGTAAAACCAGAAAATGTGGAAAAAACTATTANTAAAAATGCTGCCAAATTACGTCGGTTAAGCCAAAAGGTTGGTTGAACACAACTTCCAACCCGAGTAAAACCAGAAAATGTGGAAAAAACTATTATGTTTGAATAAAACTGACTGACAACTTTAATTTTGCTCATCATTGCCCAACTTGTACAAACACTTTCACTGTCTGCTTGAGTTGATTTCACTAAAATGGCAGAAAAACAGTGAACCTTAAATGATTGTTCTAAGACATTTGACACTTAAAAACAAAAAAGATTTTCTTATAGGCACCAAACATTAACAATTTAAAAGGAACTTAAAAGGGGAAAGAATAGAAAAACATTTGCAAAAAAAATCACAAATTTTATTACAAACCGTAGTTCTGCACTCCACCAGTAGGTGGTGACATGTTCACATGGAGCTTCATGAACTGTGGGGATCGCTGAAGGAATTTGGCCAAACGGTTCAATGCTTCATGAGGCTTCATCTCACCATCACTACCAAAAATTCTTTGAGATAGGGCCAAGGATGAGGAAGGTCTTGTTGGTCTCCGTCTCCATCTCCCGATACGCTCTCTCCTGTGTCCGGCCTTTCAGACATTTCAACATCTTTTTCTGAATCCGTCATTGTAGCATGGCATAGAAAATTCATGTTTGCAATTGGAAGAACGCCTGCTTCTTTTTCTTCCTCTAGAATTTTTTTTTGGCGGTTGGCAAAAACCTTATGTGAGCATTACCGCCACCAACTGGTAAGGAGGGTGGACCACAGGGCAACCCCCCAAAAAAACACTATATCCTGTTATATAATTTAATCTGTTTTAAAAACTCAAATATAACCTGATATCCTCTGCTTCCAATTTCCTTTTGCATTAAATAAACAATGTAAAGTTTCATTTTCATATTACTGACTTTCCTAATTAACTTACAACTCCTCTGTTTTATCTTCCCCACAGACACATTTCCCTGTTTGATCTTTCCCTATTAAAAATAATGATCTAATCAATCCTATGTGTCCGATTCTAAGTCGTGAAATAATTATCTCTTCTTTTCTGTTTCTTTCTGTTCTTCTCATTTGTCCAATTCTCATTTGGATTTTATAGAACCACCTTCCTTTCTTTTCTTCTTCCCATAACTTTTGCCACCTCTCTTTTGTTAATTATACCCTGTATTTCTGTTAAACTAAAACTAACATTAATATCTATCCTTACCTTATTTGTACTCTCCTTATCCATCCTGTCTGCCATTTCATTTCCCTTAATCTCGTTATGTGCCGAAACCCAAACAAAATTTACTACTAGCTCCTTCATATTTATTCTGTAAAGTGTTTGTAGTATTTCAAGTAATATATCTGGCCTACTGTCTGAATGATTATTTTTCAAACTGACTAATGACAAACTAGAATCTGAACAAATGATAGATTTTAATGGTCTTACCTCTTCCACCCATTGAACTGCTAAAGCAAAGCTAGCATTTCTCCTGTATTCACTGAAACTCCATAAACACCTGCTTGCTTCTAATGATTTCCTTTAGCTAATTAACACAATGACACTAGTTTTCACTAGATGTGGATGGAGCCAATGATCTGCATTGGATGGCGCACATGACATGAAATAATTATTTAT
>NW_015150643.1:447122-449212 GCF_000732505.1 Cyprinodon variegatus | reverse complement strand
TTAATTAATAAAATGATAATACATGTGGTATTACCTACAATTGATTAGTTAAATTATATACCCAAAATATTTTTCTTTTATATTTTGTCCTGGACTTTGTAGAAATTAGGCAAAACTTTGTATTTGTCATAGTAGGGAAAAAAACTACATTTGCCAAAAAATGTATTTGTTTTATTACATCTCAATAAAGATTCGGAATAGCAGATTTATTACACATAACTTCAGCTCATTCTGTTGTATTTAATTGGGAAGAAATAAGATAAATGGTCCGGTCATTGTTTCTTTTTACTTCCATTATTTTAATAAATGTGTTTTTTAACTTAGCCACTCTTGGAAAAATGCTGAGATCCACAACATGAGTTATTTTATTAAAATTACACAAATATATTTGAAAAAGAATGCTTTATTATTACACATTTACAGTAAAAAAAAAACCTTCTGTCTTAATGTAACATGAATTAAACACACTAAAAGCAAAAAGACTTAATAAAAATGAGCAGAAATTCTGCATTTTTAATCTTTGATGTTCGTATACTGATGTGAATATTCATTACTGCATTTTTGTTGATGGTTAATATATTTACAAATGATATTTACAATGTCTGATTAGTTAAGGTTTTCCACTGCTGCCCCCTGCTGGTTTAGAGCAGAACTGCTTGTTCAGAGGGTGGTGAATTATTGACCTGAAAACAAACAAGCAACCTGGTGGGAGCGGCCACCCCCGGCCTCCCTCTAGTTCTGCCCCTGCAGGTGCAGGAACATTTTCTGGAAATATGAAAATTATATTCAAACCTTGAAGCAGAAAGTTAAAGCTAAAGCTCAAGNCCTCTTCCACCCATTGAACTGCTAAAGCAAAGCTAGCATTTCTCCTGTATTCACTGAAACTCCATAAACACCTGCTTGCTTCTAATGATTTCCTTTAGCTAATTAACACAATGACACTAGTTTTCACTAGATGTGGATGGAGCCAATGATCTGCATTGGATGGCGCACATGACATGAAATAATTATTTATTAACATTAAACCGAAGCCAAGAGTAACGAGAAACGTTTGTTTTATAAATGTAAGGAATAGAAAGCACAGATACTTGTGTGAAAATGTAATGAGTAGAAGTCAGAAGTAGGAAGAAAAATAAGTAATGGAGTAAAGTATAGATACCTAAAAAGTGTACTTAAGTACAGTAACGAAGTATTGCACTACGTTACTTGACACCTCTACACCTAAAGCAGCAAGAGCAGCAAAAACGCGCGTTCTGCGTCATTTTTGATGCTTGTACAAGTTTAGTTCTGACGTGTGGCTGAAGCATCTTTGCAGCTCTAGCTGGAAAGTGGAAAAAGTGGGTCTGATGCGCGTTGGGCGGAGCTACCCTATCCTTTCTTTCCCTGTAACAATGGCAGCCATATTTGCTGTGATCAGTGGGTAAAAAGTAGTTTTAATATGTTTTTAAGTGAGAAAGTCCACCTCAGAACTTCATCAGTGCAGTCAGTTCATCCAGATTACCATCCTGCCTTCAAAGCCGCACCTCTTTTTCATGTACGTCATCCAAACTGCAGGCACCAGGATAATAAAAACGAACATGTTTTGCCTGCAGATTTCGGCATTTTAAGTTAATTTAGGAGTTAATAAACTGTTTCAGAGGAGCAATCATAGTGCTCCGTCCCATCTGCCCCATGCCTGTTTTTGCCTAGGGCCCCAAATCTCCTAAATCCACCCCTGGTCTTATGTTTACTTTAACACTTTATATGTTTTAGCCTTGCAAAACATTGCAGCCATTGTGGGTTCAGTTGCCCTCAGATTCCTAATGAACGGCTTATAAATGTACCACAATTATTAAGGTAAATTAATTCTTTCTGTAAGTACTATTAATAAACATTTAATAAAGACTAAACATCATTTTTTAGTTTATCTTATTTTTAAAATACTGCTACTATAAAAGTATTCACATCCTTTACAGATTTATTTGATTTGGCTGAGATCATTCCTACAGTGAGGCACGGTGGTGAGAGCATCATGTAACAGTCAAGATGACGAGGGAGTGTCTTCTGGATCCTGTCTGGGAATATTGGAGAGTAAAGTTCCAGGAAAGCAA
>NW_015150643.1:420668-445402 GCF_000732505.1 Cyprinodon variegatus | reverse complement strand
GGTGCAGGAACATTTTCTGGAAATATGAAAATTATATTCAAACCTTGAAGCAGAAAGTTAAAGCTAAAGCTCAAGCAGTTCTTTTAAAAGGACAATGATGGAAAGTCAGTGTTTTAGAATGGCCATCACAATGCTGGGATCCAGAGCTGGAAAGGTGAGAGAGATCCGACAAAGCTGGTCCAAAACCATGTAACAACCTGAACACGCTCTGGTTTGGTGACTCTTCCAGTTTCAATCTCTGATTTTCACATTTTGGCCATAATAAAACATGCTTGCATCAAACATCCATCAGAAGCATTTCTTGCTTCCTTAAAGCCTCACGGCACCTGTACTGTACTAAAAGATCCATTTCAACCATGATGAAGATTACAAGATTATAATGGAAGATAAACTTCTTTTATTAGACATGCAGTCAAATAAATTTGAAGTGATAAAATTAATAATATATAAAAAAGGAAATTGTGATGAGGGCTGAACATTGGAGCAATGGGTAGCACTGCTGCCTTGCAGCAAGAAGGTTCCAGGTTCAATTCAAAGCCTGGGTTCTTTCTGCATGAAGTTTGCATGTTCTCCCTGAGCATGCATGGGTTCTCTCAGGGTACCCCAGCTTCCTCCTACAGTCCAAAAACATGACTGTTAGTTTAATTGGCTTCTCTAAATTCTCCTTGTGTGAATGGTTGTTTGTCCTGTTTGTCTCTGTGTTGCCCTGTGATGGACTGGCGACCTGTCCGGGGTGTAGCCTGCCTCTCGCCCGTAGACAGCTGGAGATAGACACCAGCACCCCTCGTGACCCCACTTGGGGATTAAGTGTGTCAGAAAATGGATGGATGGATAATTAAAATGCAGCATATCCATATTTTTCTGTATGGATGGAACTGAAATTGTACTTCTAGGGATGCATCATTTTTGGCATTGAAATCGGCTGTTATTCGTTATTTTTCATACATTAATGTTTTTGTGCCCTATAATGTAATGCACTAAAGGGCAACTGTCTAACTATCTATAAATATCTATAAACATCGTTGTTTTATTGTTTTTCTTATTTATTTATTTATTTATTTATTTATTTTTTTCTCTTAGGTAAGACAGGAAGTAATGTGGGTCAGTCCACGTTCTATAAGTGTAGGGGCCTGGGAAGGGACCAGCAGGCATTGTGGGTTTGGGGCCTATGGATTTTACCAGAGCAAGAGAGGTAGCAGAAAGAACAAAGGAAAGTTTGAACTCTGTAATTGTTGGCTGAAAAGGAAAATTAATCATCCTAACCTTCTTTTGCCTGCGTACAGAAACTTGACCCCAGTGCCTTAGTAGTGGCTTAATGGAACCTTTATTCTTTGGATGCTTAGCAAACAATCGCCACTACAATTATTATATATTTCTTTGTGTATGGTGAGACCAGTTTTTCTGTAAAGTCTTTCAAGCTGCTGCCCTTTGGCTTTCATGCGTCGGAGATCGGGGGTGAACCAGGGGGTGGAGAAACCAATCTGTTTTTTAGGGAGTGGATTCGTTGAGCTCAGAGAAGTCTTGGGGCTGTTGCCAGGTCTCAGTTAAGCAGAGAAAGTCCAGCTTGCAGTCGGTGATGAAGTCCTGAATGAGACGTTCCTTGCTTGTCAGTGAGTGGATGTTAAGCAGAGCAAAGTTGTGTGCGGTGTTGTTGCAGCAGGTGGTGGTGCTAGCCGATGGAGCTAGGCCGGCTAACACGCTGTGGTTAACAGCCCGGCAGGTTGAACTCGGAGGGAGACGAATCCACCGTCTGGAGCTGGACCAGATGGATTTTATTGCCTTTGGATCGTTTAGGTGGTCAATCCGGTGGGACCCTCAGTGGATGTATTTCTGACGAGGCTGGAAGGTGATTTAAATACAAAAATACCAGCGAGCGTCGGCAGCAAGTTGTGCCAGCATCACTCATCAACCACGAACTAGAACTAGAAGCTCAAAGAGCAAAACCAGGGCAGCAGATGCTTTCTTCGGCACCTTTGATCTGTATTGTTCTTCCTAAACTGAAAACCTCAAAATGTAGTTTTCTAAAGAAAATTAAAAAAAAGAAATATCTACTCTGTGCCCCTATTTTATTTCCAAATCTCTGCTATGCACACCATAAACATGATAACTATATCCTGACCTAGGAACTGTCCCAATTAGATGGAAAAACATTTGCTTTGACAGCAACAGTCAGGTAATATAACAGACTCACATATACAACATCAGCATATTATCTAAACAGGCATTGATTTCTTCCTTTGTCATTTTGACACAAGGATCTTCATTGTTTCCCTGATGTTCAGTTTCCTCCTCAGTCTGAGCTTCATTTAGGGCAAAATCTGGATACACCAAATTATTTGTTGTACTGCTTTCCTGATCTACTTGAGGGACTGGATGGGTTAAAGATTTTCCTCAGACCTTTCTAGTTCAAACATAGCTTTGACCCCAACAATAAACCCATCCTCCTCTTCTGTGCATTTCTCATTGATACAGATAAACCCACTGATGCAAATATCTGCTGTAAAGTCTCTGCTTACAGTTATACTTTCATCTTCAGCCCTAAATACCAACTGTCTATGCATCTTGTAAAAGTCTGGGAACTTAGGAATTTGCTGCAAACGCCAGAGGACAGATGGTAGCTACAACTGGGATCCATTTTCTAAAGGAATGTCAATGGTTGGACTAGGAATTACATGATGTGTTAAATGCGTCTCTCCGATTGACCGTTCCAGATAAAAAGTATCACATCAGTGTCATAAAGGCACTGTTTTCTTTTTAAGGTGGAGTGGCAAATATTCCAGCACTTTAGGGGACACTCATCAATCCAAGGGTTAAAAAGAGAAACGATGCTGTCGTTTTCCCTGCACTTAGTAGGGGGAAGATGGAAGCTCAATTCTGGGATGAAAATGAATCCCTCTGACGTCCTTCAGTTGTGTGCACCCAGCATAGAGTCAATACCACATGGATCATTTAACCTGTCCAAATTAGACCTTAAAGAACAATGTTATGCAGAAATCTTTAGAAATTAGCTTTTCAGAAATTTCTATGGGAACTTGGGAAACTCTTTCCGGGGGGAAATATGTCCCTGGATGGTGGATAGATGTGCGGAGAAGGCTGTTAAATAATGGAGTGTCAAAGAAATTATCAGGAACCCCATCAGGATACTGGGTCATTAACTTTCTTGGAGAATGCTCTGTAATGTGACATCTGGTGTTTCAGCTATGCAGGCTTCAGTTTCCACCTCAGTTTTAACTTCATTTAGGATCAAATCTATGTAGACCAAATCATTTCTCTTACCATCCTCTTTTATAGAGATGCTGAGGCTGATATGCTCATCCTGGGAACTTAGATCAGCCATCACATATCGTGGGAAAATAGCTTTCCACAGGAGAGGAGCCTGATAACAGACTGCAGATTGAGAGCAAAGTGCTCTGTTAGTGCTGTTATGCACTCTGTTTGTGTTCCTCTAATCTCCTACAGGCGTTGAAGCCGACTTCTAGGATTTATTGTACATCTTCTGTGTTTTCTATTGTCTCTCTTCATCCTCTGACATGGGAGCTGGCTCGGAGCTCGTCTGCCTGGCTGTGTGTTTCCTGGACGGGGCCGCCTTTTACAGCTGCTTTTTGTATCTCTGCGTCTGTCTCCTTGAACCCCAGTCGGCCTCGGCAGATGGCCGCTCACACTGAGCCTGGTTCTGCTGGAGGTTTCTACTTGTTAAATGGGAGACTTTCCTCTCCACTGTCGCTACAAGTATGTTTAGTGTGAGGGTTTATCTTCAAGTCAATGAGTTGATGCAATCAGCTGGTTTTCCTTTGGATCAATTTGACTGTATGATCTGGTGAACTGTAAAGTGCCTTGAGATGACGTGTTGTGAATTGGCGCTATATAAATAAATATAATTATTTTTGCTTTTTTGTTTTCTCTCATTTCATGCACTCATTCCTGTCTCCATTTCTTTCTCTCTCCCCTTACTTCTTATCCCCTCTTTCCAACCTTCCTTTCCATGTCCATGTCCATTGTACACAATTTTACTCCCCAAATATTTTCCAATAATGTTTAATATACAAGTATAAAGCAGAACATTATGGCAGCAGTCATAATGGTCTACTCATGAGGCAAAGCTGTCAGGCTATCAAGCTCAGGGATATCTATTCCCAGAGCTATATTGGCAAAACAGGACACACATACAAAAAAAGGTTATGATTTTGACTTGCAATAACTTATTCTAGGCTCAAACTGTAGATAAAAGTGACCTAAATCTGATTTTTATGTCCAAATTCACTCATATCTGACTTTTTCAGGCAGACAGAACGGCCCACTTGTGATCTTTTCACCTGAAAACCCTCCAGAATTATACCACCTCGTAATGTGGTGCGAAATCAGCTGCATAAGCAGTAGTTTTCAGAATGTCTGTGGCAGTGGTGGCTGTAGACCAGAACAAAACAACAAACAGGTCAATAGCTGATTTACTAATAAAGGTGTGGAACCAAAGAGACGAATGTGACTCCAGATATAGCAGATTAAAATGTGGAGGAGCAAAATTCTTTAACTGGGATCCGCACAATCTTAAACACCAACCTTATTTATCCCTGCAGAGATCACTCAACCACTATCAATGATCTAAACATTTCATTTATAATAAAGACTGTTAGTTTATGCAGTTCAAACAAGTTTTTATTTTTTTTTCAGTTAATTTTCATCAACATAAGACCCAAACATTGAAGGCATATTGAGATCCTTTAACAACCTTTGTAAAGAAAATCTCAGTCAAAATTGGAATGGACATTTCAGGCTTCATAGGGATCTGCAATCAGTTCCTCCCTAAAACGATGATCCCGTCTCAATACCACTGGAGCTAAAAGTGAAACACCTTTATTTTGAAATCGCTGTTGAATTAAGTGTGAAGGTAAAAATATAAATAGATCTAAGGGAACTTTCAGTGGTTTCTGTTTCTGAAAACATATTTAGTATTATTTCTTAAGTAAAGGGGCCAGTTAATCAAATCAATTACTAAATTAGTTGACGATTATTTCAATAATCGATTAATCAACATGAATCTGATTATTATTCCAGCCCTAATCCAGTCACACCTCCAGAAAACACACTTGGAATAATTATGTTCTTTTTTTACCTTCCTTCATCCTAGCCTAAGATCTGGGCTGAAACAAATGTCAACTAATAGAGTTTAATGGATTAATTGTTGAGTATAGAGTAAAAGATGTCTTTAGCTCACAGAGAAACCAACTCAAAGCAGTTATTAGAGAAAAACGGTTTTAAAAAAATCCAAATGTTTTGCTTTTAAAGGTAAAAACCCTTTTGGTCTATTTAAATAATCAATCCTGAAGTCCTCAAAGAGCGTAGATTTCACTTCACTTTGTTTTAATTCTGTGTAAAATCTTCTTTAGGAAACCTTTTTTTATCTCATTATTAATCCAAAAAGAGTCGACGGATTAATCAATTAGCAAAATAGTGCTTAGCTGCAGCCCTTATGTGATCATAAACAACTTATATTCTGCACAGTGTAGATGTCTCCCTACTGTGAGACATCTACACTAGGGCTGGGTAAAAAAATCAATTTAAGCGATTTTGAATAGATTCCTTTACATTTTTGCAAAATCAATGTCTAGGGAATAAGATCGATCGAGTTTTATAGTGACGTGTGTGATGTTCACATTCAAATGAGCAGGAAAGATGCATTCATACTTCAAGCTAGATAGCTGCAAATATAGCTCATATGTTGATTGAAGACATTAACAAATGGAGGCTGACCAGAAAACACCCTGTATTTGTTACAGACAACGCTGCAAATATGGTTTTTGCAGTGAAGATAATGCAGCTCATGCATGTCTGCTGTGTCATATCTGCTTGCTCATGTGAGGCTTTTTCACTTTTCACAAACAAGTTTGCACTTTTGAGACAGTTTTGTTCACATCTCAAGTTTAAACTGTCCGATACAAGTTTGCACTTTGTGTTTAATGTGACAGGAAAAAAATAAAATAAGTGTTTTGAAACACAGTTGAAGCACTTTCATTATTGTAAAAACAGATCGAATCGAAATTAATTGATTTAGAAAGGTATGAATCAAAATCGAATCAATTCAGGACTTCAGCCCTAGTCTATACCTTCCTTCTGCACATTGGAGTCACACCGAGGCAAACGCTCAGCCTGGAGTCTGATGGTGACTGTATGAAATATAAGTCTGAATGAGCGTACAGAGAAAGAAGTCTGATTTCATAAAAAAAAAAATCTAATGACTGACTGGTTCCAATCCCTGACTTCATTTAATGGGTTAATTAAAAAGATATCTGCAGTAGGGGAAGTGGTGAGCCTTAAAAAAAAAAAGATATTTACAGCACATTATTGATCATGAATTAAGGAGCAATTTATTCATCAGCCAAAGTTTTATTTATATTTAATTAAAGATTCGAAACAAAAGCAAACAACACATCCTATAAGAACAACACATTAAATGATCCACAAACTCATCTGTCATCACTAGACCTCTGTACGTCTGGGTCAGAACCTCTTCACCCCGCCGGGCTGCAGTCTCTACCTGCCATCCAGAGCCTTGTCTCTGGCTATAACCGACTCGTTGAACTTGATCATCAGGGTGGTGCCTTTGTGCCAGTGGGCGGTGACCTTGGCGGGGAAGCCGCTGTGAGTGAGGATGGCCTCCACCACGCCTGCAGTGAAGGCCGCACAGTTCAAGCTGCTGTTCTCTTTGGGAACGGAGATGTAGGCGTTGATGAGAGGATCTTTCTCGATGATGTAATAAGTCTTGTCGTCGTCATTGGCTTGCTCCAGCTTGTCAGCCTCTTTACCAAATAAAGACTTCCACACATTGACCTGCAGGAAAAAGAACAAATAAATACGTTTTAGCTTTTAAGACAAAGCATCTCAGCCCCTGACTGATCTTAGAGAGCAGCTCACCTTGATGAAGAGCAGCATGTTCAGCACTTTGGTCTCCCTCTTCCCGTTCTTCTCTCTCAGCACCAGAACGTCCAGCATGCTGGCTCCCACACGCTGACCCATCTCCGCCAGCCGGGTCTGCAGCTCGCTCACCGAGTACACCCGGCTCTGGCAGTACTGGACCATCTCCGAGAACAGCAAGGCGAAGGTGCTCAGGCTCACTTCGGTTTTGGGTCGGCTCAGAGGTCGCTCCAGAATGGTGGACTTTCCTCGAGTGAAGCGCGAGTCCATCGTTTTCTGTTGGAGAGACTGACTGTGGGTCACTGCAAATCAAAAACTCTTTGTTATGGTCAGAGAAACGATCCAAACTTCTTCGGTAACTGTATGTAGTCCGATCTATGAAAGTATAACAGAGGAATCAGATAATTTCAACTTTAAAGTTGAGATCTTTGCATTTCTTTTTGCAGATGTTTTGGGTTTGGGATGGAACCAGATTTATCCACTTATAGCCACACCAGGGTTTATACAGGAATGAATAACTCAAATTTAATGCTTTTTAATGCTCTTAAAAATAATTTTAGTGCCACCAACAGGTACCCGTCGACAGGCTGCAGCCATGTCCCGAATTCCTCGTTTTCCAACCACTTTTTGTTGAAAAGTGGTTGGAAAACCACCTAATTCTCTACAGCTTTTTCTCTGACTCAAGCTTCTTTTCTGAACATACAGCTTTGCGATCAACCGGAAGCAGTTCCACGCAAATATATTGTGATATAATATGTCTGATGAAATTGTTTTTATAAAAAATGTTTTTTTAATAAAGCATTTTAAATGCCACAAAACACATTTAGTGAATTTTAATGCCAATTAAGGCCTTAAACAATAATAATTTAATGACTTTTAATGACCCGCAGAAACCCTGCACACTTTATATGCTGACTGATTGAAATACACTGATTTGATACCTGGATATCAGCTCAAATAATGAATAATTAGCTGGATCAGATATTTGAGATATAATCCAGTGCACTTTAAATGGAACTTTTTTTTTTTTTTTTTTGCTGCTTATTATATTTTTTTAAGTCATATAAAATGCATTTTTATCTGTGTCATTTTGTTATCTTTTTTAAAACTACTTTAAGTGCTAAATCTTTATTTAACAAACAGAGCTCTTTAAATGATACAAATAATTATATCTAATTTGTTGAAATCAGGCAAATATTGGCAGATTATATAATAAATCAAGATCATCACAATTATGGACAATAGAAAATGAATTGGAAATAACTGAAAATTCTTTACAAATTAAAGGACACATTAAAAAGAATATTAAAAGGATGATTACTTTTTTATTCAAATAGATATTTAAAAATGAAACTTTAAAAGTATTTAGGTGGATAATTTTTTTCTCTTCAAATGATAACATAAAGAACAACCATAGTTTAAAGTAAGCTGAACAATTCCATGCAAAAATAAGCAAATTGTCTAATAAAATTATAGGTTGTGATCTCATATTTCCAGCTATTTAAAAAGCCATTAAATTAACAATTACTGAAAATATTAAATCAGCAGCTCAAGTATGAGACAATATTCAGATAAATATTTTTACCATTTCATTTTTGGCCTGATGATCAGAGGACACAGCTTTGTTTATCACTCTGGATTATTCCACATTAATTATAGATAAACCCCAACAAACTGATGAATAACAGCAACTACTTCTCCAAAATAATCACAGAGTTAGTTAAACACAGACTTAGAGCCACAATCAGCTGCTTTTATGGAGGTACAAGTAGCATCTAAGTGCTGCTGTTCCCTTTAAATCAGCTGAAAGCAGCAAACCTGACCTTCCCATTCTGGACTTGGTTTTAAAGGAAAATACCATCTATTTATTTTTATTTATTTTTTTCAAATACCCCGAAAAACTAATAGACCATATATTTATATATTTATCTTTTCCTGATTTTTCAAGCCCCTTTAGTTAAAATGTTTCTGTTTTTTTTTATTCATAATTGCGGAAATAACGAACAGTATTATCGCAGCTAGAAAGCGATAAATCACGAATATCGTCACGTTTAAGCCTTTAGCTGTTAGTCAGACACAAATTATACTAAATTCCCTAAATGTTAAACATGTCAAATCATAAATCTATGCTTAAAACCCAGTCCTTCCGCTGCCAACTGCTAGTTCTTAGCAGCTTAGCTAGCCAGAAACACCCCTCATTATACCAGTAGCCGAATAATAAAACATTACTCTGCTCAAAACGAGTAGTAAACAATTATTTGAAATAAACTGTTTAACGTAACAGAGTTTAAGTCACAAAAACAGACCTTACTGGAGGTAAAACAGTTGTGTTGAAACGATCCTTCCTGTTTCCTTTTTCTTTCTGTTGTTTTGACACATTAAGGGGAAATTGGACTGCGCCACCTAGCGTACTGGAGCCAAATAACTACTGATCATTTAACCCCTCAACTCCTGAATGTGCTTTCATATATCTATAAAAAATGTATTTGCCTTTAAGTAGTTTCCAATTTAAATTTTAAACTTTCTGTTGATTAAAGAAAAAAAATCGAAATGAAAGGTTTATAACAAGTTACACGCATTTGTTACCTAAGAAGAAGTAAGTACTCCTAAAGTGGCTGCATTTACTTCTATTTAACTCGATTTTCTTTGATAATTTGTACAACTTTCTTCACTGCAATTCCATTTGTGTTCGTCTTAGGGTATTTTTCTACTAACATATTCTAAATTAGATTTAGGCTCTGACTTTGACAGGACCCTTTAAACACCTCAGTATGTATGTATCTCCACCTTTCAATTGTATTTCTTGCTGTATTGTTATTATTTTTTTTACATGCAAGCCAGCTGAGGTTTCAGTAGATCATAGCACCTCGTCTGCAGCCTCTCAGGTGTTACCATGTCCCTTTATACTATTTTTCTAAATAATACTTTTCATGGTCGGCCATGCGTTGGTAGGTTTCCCGTTTAGCCATAGTCTTCACAGTTTTAAAGTCCTCTAGAAAAGGATTAGACATGTCTTGTTTTATTTATCACTACATCCTTCTCGTTGCCCTCTCTGTTGTGGTCTTCGGTTCTCTGATGTTCACTAACAAACTAAAGCCTTAACAGAACATCTGGATCAATGATTGGATGTAATTTCTCTTCTCTGTCTCACATCTTGCACTGGGTTTTATCAGAAGGCATAATAACAAAAGGGAATTTGTAAGAGATAAAATCAGGGCGGCCAACTTTTCACCAAACCTTGGGGTGAGATTTTGAAGTGATTTGGTTAGGAAACCCTGTCTGGGTTAGATGAGGATAGGTGCAGCTATAGGTTGGAGGTTTTCAGAGGATTTAACGGAAACAAAATGTGGATTTTTTTAATTGCAGAGTAAACTATACTGAATAACAATTAGTGATCTGTAGTTATGTGGAACATGTTTCTTACAATATACATTATTTTCTACATTTTGGTGATTTTTAGAGAATTAAAGTAAAGCAGAATGGGCCCTACTAAAATACTTGCATCTTAAATATACTTTAAACTAAGAATTTCAACATTTTTAAAATTAATTATTCTCGACAGTTCAAGTATATTAAATAAGGGGGAACTAATAAGCTATTACTGGATTACTGGCACTGATACAGGAACCAGTGCAATCGTAACCCATGCAAACTACACTGTATGAATATTTGGTAATAGGCTAAGGATTAAAAAGCTTCATTCATTATGTTATTAGTTTTTCTTACAATTGACAAAACTCTCTGGATGTTTCATTTGGAAGGTGTGATGGAAATTAAGTTTTTAAACATATTCAATGGACCAACATAAAGATAAAAGAATAAGATAAGTAATAATAAAAGAAGAACATCCCTGTGGAGTTGTTCTGCACATCCTCAATGTCGTTGGTCTTTTCTTGGGTGGCTGAACTGTTGAAAAAGAAAATGCAATGATTCTTTTTCTTTTTGTGGACCTCCTATGTGTTTGAGAGGCAAACCTGTAAGCTTTAGGAATTAAAATATATGTGTTGATTTAATTACTCCTAAATGCAAATGAGAGAATATTCAACTAGACTGAGCAAAACATGTGTCATGTTTGGTTTAAGGTTCCTAAACCACATGCAGAACACACTGAGGCTGGAGAAAAGTTCAAAGGTTTATTGAAATAATTCTGTACAAGGAATAAACAGATCCAGGGGTTAATCAGATCCTGTCGGCAGGCTGAGGGCTTGGCGGAGGCAGAGCTTGGTTTGAGTGTTTGCAGATCACAGATTTGAGTTTCCCTTCCAGATTCTTCAGAGAGCGGGCAGGCAGGTCTTTGACAGGAATAATTCTCCAGGGTTCTTCAGGGATCAGACTGGCAGATTTCCAACAGACAAACTCTTCAGGGTTTCTGGTTTCAGGCAGTTTAAATCTGGGAAGCAGAAAGGAGAAAACAGATCAGGTTCAGGTTTTCAGGGAGTCAGAGATTCAGACAGGCAGGTTGGCTCAGGCTTGCTAACCGTAATTGGCAAACACTCTGGCACTGGAGAGAAGTCCTCTGCCTCCTTAAATACTGATCTCCTGATGAGCAGACGAGCGACAGGTGGTGCAATCAGCTCCGGCTCCAGGAGATCTCGTACGCCCTCTGGGGGAGAAAGTGGACAGACCTCCAGATCCCAACAACATGGACTAAAACTGGGACTAAAAAAGCACCAAGTAAAGAAAAAAACAAACCATGTTTTCTACCTGTTATTTTAATCTTCCCTTCATTAGTAATGTCATTAAAAGTATCTGTTTGATGTCTTCCAGTTGGTTCATGTCCTCATGGCAGTACTGAGACTGCCCTTCAAAAAGTATTTGATATCATCTGCATAAAAGTAGACAGTGGAAGAACAACAGTGCTGGTTTAATTAGACCTCAGTTCAACTGCTGACTGTGGCATTATACTGAAGTCACTTGAGGTACTTGACCGGTTTGAGTTTGACTTGAAGGAATGTCACTTCTTGTTAGGGTTTCATGTTTGTGGGGTTTTTTGTTTTTGTTCTCTTGCAGTTCCACCGTGCACCCACCAGATTGTGCCATTGTTCTCTGCTGGTCTGGAGGGCTTCCTGTTCCTCTCACCTCACACCTGCAGCCTATTGGGTCATCACTTCCTGAGGAGTATTTAAGCAACAGACTGTCTTCACTTCCTCGCCAGTGTTTGCCAGTAATGGGTACTCTAGCCCCTCAGAGTTTTGCACAGTTTAACTTTGACTCCCTGTTTCTTCTGAGCTCTCAACGGTAACCAAGTTTTGTCTTTCGATTCTCCTGCAGGACATCACTGATCCACTGGATAAGCCAGGCCCTTCAAGTCTTTAAAGGGACTCTCGTCACACTGAGAGTAGGAGACAGATCTCCTCATTTGAACGCCGTTCACTTCAGGAACTTTGTGTCAGTCTGCTCTGCTGCTCCTCAGGACCACCATAATCTGCCTGTCCGCCCTCCAATGAACTACACCTTCTACAGATCAAGCCTCCACAAATGGGAACTCTGGAACCCTCCCAAACAACCACAGTGAGTCTAAGTCAAACCTTTTATTTAGACAATCGGCCAGTATTCCCACAGTCCTTGAACTCACCACTCTGATCTCCTCCTAGAGCTTCTGCTTCCGGTTCACCTGACCGCTGGAACCTCCCCAAGCTGAAGAACTGTTTTTTCCTAGTCTCTGTACAGTAATCCCTTCAATAAACTGTTTAACCTTTTCCAGTCTCTGTGAGTGCTTCTGCATGTGGTTCAAACACATTAGACCCATCATGACACTTCTTTGTAACATCAACAGGTAACATTTCATCACAGCTGATTAGAATCACATCCCAGGTCCTCCTATTAATGTTTAATTAATTATTCCTTTTTAATTTCTGCATGCTCTTACTAGCTTAGATTATAAGAAACAATAAGATAAATTAACATAACTTTGCGCATGACACACAGTTTTATTAAATGTAAAAAGATAACTGAAAATGGAGAGAAAATTCAAGTGGTGAAAGTAGTATTGTAAGAAACTTCATGAGTGTGTCTAAAATACATACACCACCTAGTGGTTAGGGCATAGAGCTTGGAATCCTGAGGTTCTGAGTTTGAGCCCAATTCCCACAGACTGCCAATCTTGGTCTCTGAGCAAGACCCTTAACCCCACAGTGCTCCCCGGGCGCCGCATAATGGCAGCTTACTGCTCCCCCAGGGATGGGTTAAATGCAGAGAGTTCCTTTTGTTGCTCTGTACTTGTGACAGTGTAATGACAATTAAAAAGCCACATTGTACATTTTATTTGTTTAAATCTTTGCTACCAACACCCATAAAATGCCACACAAGTTTAAGTTTTTGAGTTATTCTAATGTAAATCAAATTATGTATTTTTGGTCTTATGATAAACACATATCTGTCTTTATTATGGGAAGCCCTGTCCTTCTGGAACGGACTTTACATATCTCAAAGACAGCATCCACTTCCACATTCTTCCATTCAAGTCAATGCATCAATGCAAAAACATCAGAATATTATGTGCAAATACATACACTTCATGGAAAATGATAAAATTTCTTTTTCGGTAAAGCATGGATCATCTTTGCCAGAACATCAATTTCTGTCTCTGCTTGCAAAACATGTGACGCACAATTTTAGAACTTCCTCTGTTTTGCAGCCAAGTTTTGCATTTTTTTTCTGAATATTAACAGTAACAGTTGCTTCAGAGAGGAGAGGCACTTATTTGTACAATGGTCTGGCCATGTTACTTTACATAAAGCTGCTATGTTAATGTCTCAAATAAGATGATAAAGATTTGTCAAATCAAAGGAAAATTTCTCCAAATTACCCGTTGCACAGAAAGCCACAGCTGTGTGAGTTCCTCGATGCTCAATTTAGGAAAACACACAAATCATTTCACAGGTGCCCGATTCCCATACCGATTAAAACAGAAATAATCCATCTGGAGTATTTGTGTAGTTTTACATAACCACCCCCATACTTTGATTGTGAATGTCTATAAATAAGAGGGAAACAATAATAGTGTGCACATTTGAAGCCTGGACCTGAAAGTGTTTCCAGCTCAAGATGGACAAAGGCTGGTGGAAATTAACCCTGGCTGCTGTGCTGCTGTTTACCAGCGCATATGCAGAAGGTAAACAATGTTTTTTTTCTTATCAGTTCTATAACATACACAAGACTTTGTTGGAATGTATATTTCGGCTTAGCTTTTTATAAATTCTTGATTCTTAATCCTTAAACTGAATGTAAGGTGACTGTATTTAGGCTTTAGGGACAAATTTAGCATCAGATCATTGAGTTAAAGAAACTCTAAAATGTAATTCTTGAATCAGTTTACTAAATTTAAAATCAAATTTATAAAGATGATATGATTAGGACCTCCACACATAACTATCTAAAACAGTGTCATGCATATCACCTCTGCTTCTTCGTTATATGAGCAGATTTTAACAAACATTTACATTAATGAAGTGAAGAAAATTAGCTCCTAAATTTCATTAGCTAGAGAAAAAAAACTTAGATTAAATTTTTTGACTTTGTCCAATTGGATTTTATAAGGAATTCTGTATGTTTTTTTTTTTTAATCTATTTGTTGAGTGACTCATCAGCTAGATTTTTCTTTTGAGGATTGCGTTCATTATTTTAAAACATTAATTTGTCCAACATTTAAAATATTTATTTGTCCAAAACAGTTTTCAGTTTTAACAGGAAAGTAACATCCAATGTTTAAAATGTTTATTTCTCATATGACATTTTATCTTGTTTATTGTTTTCGCTAGCCTCTGTCATCCAGTGAAAAAACTTTGGATTGAGATTTACAACATATATTTTAGAGAAAAAGTATATAAGCTCTTGTTCAGTTAGAAAACAGCATCTAAATAAAATGTAAAAAAACATAGCCAGAAAATGCTGTCTAGTATTAAAATAAACCAAATTTTGTGTTTATACTCATTTCCTTTCTTCAGTGGTTATTTGGTCAGAGGTGAGGGATTCCCTGGACAGCTAATCAGTACAAAAAGCACTACAGACAGATAGGATAACTATGCACATGGAAACACAAACATGCCACCCTTAAGAGGAATGGTCTCCTTGGGGACAAACCAACACTACATTAAAAGACCAACACTGAACCACTCTCTAATACTCCTTTCACACTGGCAGAAAAACTCATTTAAACCCAGGAACAATCTCCTTTTACTGGCAATGGGAGTAGCTCACTGTCTACCAGAGTCAAACAACTTGGTTAAATCTCCTCGGCTCTGATCGGCAGGCTGTGGGAACATCAGACCCGGGGTTACCCTCTAAATTCTGTGACATCAATGAACGCAACATACGGACGTCAACACACCGCACCAGTCGCTTCTAATCTAACTGAAACAACTCAGTTTATATTCAATAAACTGAGTTCAGACAGATTAAAGGGCAAACTGATAAAGATGACTGGCTACTCTGGCTTCCATCCATGTTGCTGCCGCCATCAGACATGCAGTGGTGTGGGAAAGTGGCCAGGCAGCTTCCCAGCAGGGGTTCAGACTCAGCTTTTTGGTCAAATGTGAAAAGACCCAAAAGAGAATTGTTAGTGGGTCTGCCCAATTTTGAAAAACTCAGGTTTTCAGTGGGGAAGTGGCTTAAGAAACAGCTAGCTAAATTAGTCTTGAGAGAACTTTCTGGCTTGTGGCCCTTAGCTCACTATGCAATTTTTGAGCCTGACACAATCGTTTTAGATGTTATACCCATGTAGTGGGCAGCTCATTGGTGCTGTGAAGTTCATCAGATCCTGAAATATTGTGACCTTTTGCGTTTTGACAACAAATCAGGCACAAGATGTGGGTGTGACATAAAGTTAAGGTGTCCTAAGGCTAAGTAATAGAGGACTCAAATGCAAGTTCAAGGTTCTTTTAATACACTGAGTTCAAACAACAAAAATCCAATGTAAGCAAGAGTAGCAAAAACAGAGGCAGGGAAAGGCGGGGTTAAAAAAATTACTAAAAATCTAATTTCAAATTCAAAAAAGGGCTGGAATTCTTGACTCGAAGGAATAAGAAGAAATAAGGAGGATCAGAAACTCCAGGTGAATGAAACTTAGGTGTGGCAGATCCTGATTGCAGGGATGAACTCAGGAAGTGAAGTTGCCTAAAGAGAGATAGGAGATAAATACAAAATAAAACAGGAAGTGAAAATAAATGGTAACACAAGTAAACTTAAACAGTCAGGTCTGCCCCAGGTCTGATATTACCCCTCTCACAAAGTCTGGCTCCAGACTGACCAGGAGTGTCTGGGTACCAGTAAAAAAGTCCGAAATGAGGAATGGGTCTAGAATGTCACTGGCTGGTACCCATGTTCTCTTCTCCAGACCATATTCCTCCTAATCGACCAGGAACTGACATCCATGGCCCCAACACCTCACAGCCAGCAGTTTCTTAACCGAGTAGACTGGTTCACCATCAACGTTCTGGGGGGCAGGAGGAGCCTTGGTGGCAGGGAACATGTTGCTCTGTTTGGCCGGTTTAATGTGGCTGATATGAAATGTGGGATGATATGTCATGGTCCTGGGGGGCTTGAGTCTTACAGCTACGGGGTTAATAACTTTAGACACAGGAAATGGTCTAATAAATCTTGGAGATAGCGTACGTCAGTCTGTGTGAAGGGCAAGATTCCGAGTGGAAAACCAGACTCTTTGGTCTATGCGGTAGACAGGTACAGGAGCCCTGTGTCGATCAGCAGCCTTTTTGTAGGTCAAGGTCTATTTCAGGAGAGTGCTGCAAACCAAGGCCTAGGTCCTATGGTAGGGGTGGATGAGTGCAAGGGCAGAAGGCACACTAACCTCTTTCTCCAGGGCTGGGAACAGAGTAGGTTGATAACTGTGAACACAGTGAAACGGAGACAGGCCATTGGAGAAACAGGGTAGGGTGTTATGGGCAAACTCTATGGACATACTGTAAGCTGCTTAGTCCATGAAGGACATCTAGAGGCCAGGATGCAAAGAGCAGTCTCTTATTCCTGATTTAGCCATTTAGTTTGTGGAGAGGTGAGAATTTTGCAGACAAGGGGACAGAAGGCAGAAGAGCGGCACTGATTCTGACAGTTAATACAGAAGCGGACTCGAAACAGACTAGCCAACAGCACTCGGCTATACTTCAGTAAGGAGGGTTGGTCAGATGAAGCCTGCAGCAGCCGTGAAAGTCTGACAAGGACTGCAGCAGCCCTAAAGGTCTGACGTGGCTTGCAGATGTCCAGAATGTCACACCTGGTTTACATCTGCCCAAAGATCAGATTAGGCAAGCAGTTGTCCAGACTGTTGCAGCCAGAAGCTGCTTTGCTTCCAGTAAGTTTGAATGGCAGGTACAGGAAGCATAAGAAACATCTGGGAACACATACGTACAAGCAAAGAGTTTAGCAAGTGGGGATTAAGGCAGTCATATAAAGGGAGTGAAACAGGTGGAAAGGCTTGGGGATTATAAGTTGCAGCAGCAGGAACTAGTTATGGCTGGTGGCTGGGGAGTGACTAAACAAAAATTGAGCACGAATTAGGAGTAATTAGTCCAAAAACAAAACAATATCCAAAGCATGACAATCTCTGGCTGTTAGTCCTATGACCTCTACCCCTTTCTAAGGCACTCTATTTTTGCCATTTTCTCACTAGACTCTTTTCTGGGTTCTGAAAGACTGGCTCACCCTATTGTCTGGGCAATGCCTTCCCGAAGGGGGATAGCTTTGGGCCCTGGTCAAATGGAAGTACTGCTGAAAAAGAACGTTATCCAGATGCACCTCTAAAAGAGATGATGGTGCTCTCCAAACTGGTTCAGTCTCTGGATAATCTGATGAACCCAGGGATGTAGACGCCAGCAGCGTAAATCGCTCCGTAAATACAGTCCAAATGCGTGAGAATTGTTGTCTCCTGCCAAACAAATTGCTAGTGACACGTCGGTTGAGCAGCAGCAAACAATACTCGTGATTTTTTCACAGGTTTTTATTTTCGGGGTGAATACACCTTTACTATTACTTCAATACTGTTTACACCAAGATGTTAGTGTCAATGACTGAAAATATAAATGTTTTATTTTTTTCAGCCACATTTTCAAACCACATGAAGGACTTCATCAGGGCTGTAGAGCAGATAGAAGATGAGGACCCTGGCTTAGGTCCAGGTGATGTGTTGAAGATGCTGCGCAAAGCAGCTGGCCTTAATGATGCCTTCATCCAGTACTTCCTCCCCGATGCTGAGGCTAGTGGTTCTGAGCTGCCTGCTAAACTATCAGAATACCTTCGCAAAGCTGTGCATCACAAGGTGCTGACAGATACCAAAGAAGAAGGAGTGGTTCTGACCCCAGACGGTAGCACGGTTGCCCTTGGACCGCTCCTCCTGGGCATTGAAGCTGGCCTTCTCTCCAAAACTCGAGGAGAAGCTCCAGGTCTCTACCAGCTCACTCTAGCCAAAGATCTTGGTCTTTCTCTCAGGCACGGCTCTTCTGGCACAAATCTCTTCGGACCTGATGGCTTTTGGGACAGCTTAACTTCTCCCCAAGTCTTCACGCTCTCAGACAAACCAACTTTGCTCACCACAGCTCAGGTTAACGGAGGCATGGACGGCATCATATTGGGGAAGGAGGTTTCAGCCAATCCCAGCCTTCTTGTCAAGCTCAGCAGTCTGCTCAATGAGTACTACAATCACCAACTGGACAGGAGAGGAATGGACGGAGCCCCGCGTCTCATCAGTCAACGTCGCAGGGAGAACTTCAAAGCCCTGCTCCTCCCTCATTTGCTGGCCAACCAAGCGGTGGAGTCTATGGTCCTGCAGCAAAGGCTGGCAGGACAACCGAGGATGGAAGTGCAGACCAAGCAGCAGCTGATGGCTACAGTGGAGGAAGGATTGAAAGAGTTTGTTCACACGTATGTTGGTGAGTATGAGATCAACAAACTGAAATCAGTGAAAGAGAATGTGTAGTGCTCAGATTTATGGATAAAGGACAGAAATGACTGTTTTAAGTAAAATGATTATACCTTTATATCTTAACAGTTTGTCCTCCCATCGTTTCTCGAGCTTCATGGGGCGCTGCGCCATACAAAGGGACACCCACCCAACTGTCCTTACCTCTTACCTACCTATTCATCCATCATACCGATACACCAAGTGAGCCTTGTTTGACCTTTGACAAATGTGCTGCAGACATGAGATCAATGCAACGCTACCACCAACAAGACAAGGACTGGGCTGACATTGGATACAGGTAAAAATTTTTTGCACTGTATGATTACTCTTATATGTCAAATATTCTCTGGTAATTAAGAATCAAATTTCCTCTAAAGCTTTGTTGTTGGCGGTGACGGCAATATCTACGAGGGCCGTGGCTGGAACTGGCAGGGAGCCCACACATATGGATACAACTCCAAAGGTTATGGCGTCTCCTTTATCGGGAACTTCCAAAGCCGTTTGCCATCTACGCACTCCATGGATCTGGTGAGAAATCAGCTGGCATCCTGTGCTGTAAGTGGAAAGCGACTGGTGTCCTCCTACATCATAAAGGGGCACAGAGACATGGTGAGCACAGCCTGTCCAGGAGACGCCTTCTATCAAGAAATCAGACGCTGGGATCACTATGTGGTATGTAGGAATCCTGCCTTAACACAACATAAAGGCTGATATCTTAGAAGTGATGAGTAAATTCTGTTGAGTTGGATTATCGTTTTAATGCAACAGAAATTATTAATAAGCCCTCTGATACCTTGAATAATTCTTTAAGGGCATAGTATTGTTATTTTTCTGTACCAGGGCACTTTGTTCTTTTCAACTTTTGGCTTAATAGCAGACAATGGTCTTATTACAACATTAAACAAATCTAAGTTATAAACAAGTTGGCGAGGCTCCCAATAAAAAGCTTGAACAGCTCTAGTTGGTGAAGGCCATGGTAAAACTTCAAATAATGCTTCATATTTAACTTCATAAGTTGTAATTGTAGCAAAGTATGATGTCTGTAAAGATGAAGTACTCATTTGAAGTCATTATGTGTGTAAAATGTCTGAAAGGTCATGCTTAGGGCTAAAGCTTCAAATTTGTTTGTACTTTTTATGGTTTCTCAAAGTCCAGTAGAAATATTCTGGAAGGACAGTGTGTTTTTAATTGGGCCTTCTGTTTTTTATATATCTGTGTAGCAATTCTAGTTGGCTAAAGTACATTCTTTTACTCCTTTATTTTATGTACTAATCATCTTAATAATATGATATCCACATGTAACCAGTTTATTGAGGTTTGCTGAAAGAAAAAAAAAGTGTTTTTTCTTTGGTTTTGTAATGCAGTTATCTGCTATTTTCTTCACTTGTACTCTAGCTTCAATTTACATGTTTCAAGTTGACAACATAAACAGTAGCCAAGACGGAAGCTGAAATTCCAGGAGCAAAAATCTCAGATTACTCAACTATAATATATAATATATATAATATCCAATATGGCTTACTTCACTTTTTCATAGGTGATAGTTTTCAAAATATAAAATTCATAAGTTAACTTGTAAATTAACATATTCAGCTGGATTTGTACTGAAAAATGGTTGAAGTTTGGTGTCACTCCCAGATCTATTTTCCGATTTAACTGGAAAAAAGGAGCATCCAGCCATGGTTGCTGCAGTCTTTATAGATGGCTTCTGAAATATTATCAACTTCCCTGCTGAGCAGTTTGTCTGAAGCAAAAAAACAAACAAAAACAAAACCTATCTGTCCCTGCTGCCATTAAGCTATGTATTTACCTTTACAAGTGGTCAATAGTTCTTGAGAACCACCAAAGGCAATCCCAGTACCTGCTGTGGTTTTTTGGCCGAGTACGTTTACTCTATTAGTAAAAGTTATGAGGTTCTTTAACATAATGTTACTTTGATTGAAGTGTCTTAAAATTTTTGCAGGAAAGTAAAATATTTGTTCCATCAAACAATTTGTTCTTAAATTTTACATTTCTATTTACAGTGAGCCAAGGAAGGAAATCCAGGAGCCTTGGAAGCCAAAAATTGAAGACAAAAACCAAGCCATGATTCAATAAAGATTACATTTGTTCAAATGAGTTTATTGTCGCCTAATTCTATAAAATGTGAAGTATTCTTTTAATCATCTGTCTATTTGAAAAAATAAAAAACTAAATGTTTTGTACTTCTAGAATTTTTACGACCAAGAGAGGGATGCAACTTTACAATATGGTTTAAACAACCTTGCATCATGGGGCAAGAATCGATTAAATTCTCCCTAAAAAGGGTACTAGAATGATAGAAACTATTTAGACAGTGAATAATCTCTTTGACTCAATAGCCTACTTCAATGAAAACATAAAAAATGTAAAAGGGGGACAAAGGGGAAGCCACATGAAGAGGACACTAGTTCAAAAGACTGACTGCGTGACTTACTGTATAAATTTCAGTAAGTCACGCACTACTTCTCGGTTATAAACTCTAGATCAGCAGTGATCTGAGGAAAATGACAAACAATAAAAAAGAGCAGCTTCCAACTTCCGATATTTCCCCTGCCTCCATCTTTCACTTGTCTGTTTCTAGAAGGCAACTGGAGAGACTGAATTGTAATGATTCACCAGGTAATGATTCATGGTGTCAGCCTGAGAGTCCTGAAGGCCTGACAGCATATCTTCAACATTAACCTGACAGTGATGTAGATTAAAAGACCCTTTTCCTTAGAAGCCAATAAATCTCAGCTATCATCCCTAAATGACTATAGACATGTTGCCTTGACACCCCACTTCATGAAGGACTTAGAAAGGCTTCTGTTGGCTCACCTCGGCAAATAAATGAGCTGCTATCAGAACCCCCTGCAGTTTGCTTATTGCGGTGGAGTTGAAGATGCCATCATACACCTGTCATTAAGACAAGGCAGACAGCACTTTCATGGTCAATTTATTTGATTATCGCAAAGGAATTAATGCCGTTCAACCTGATTTGTTTGTTTAGAAAAACAAGAACATTCAGGTGGAGGCTTTAACAATCACCTGGATTGAAAAAAATAACTGAGAAACTTCCAGTATCGGACTTCCAGTATCGGACAGAGTCCGGTCATCTGCAGGAATACTGGGATGACTCTGCAGTCATTGGGTGCATCAGAGATGGACAAGAAGCCGAGTACAGAGAGCTACTGAACCTATTTGTGGCATAGTGTGGAAACAGGAACAATTGAAGCAGAAGTGGAGGTGGTTGAAGAGTATCATTACCTTGGTGTTCACCAGGAGACTAAACTACAATTGAGACACATCTGTGAAGCCATTTACACACTAAAAAGAAAATGCAGCTCCAACTGAAACAAATAGATTTGATTGGTAATAAGTAGGGATGGAACGGTTTATGAAAACTGTCCGAACTGTTCGGTTCGACTGTCTCGGTTCGATTCGCGTGTGTTGCGTTCGGTTCATGCGCTGCTCCTTTTTCTCATAGGCGAAGCGTGTACACTCCAGAGCAGAAGGTGGCGGTACTGCGACCAAAGCCAACCACCAGTAGTAAACAAGAAGAAAAAGCGAAGCAGTGTAGCCGGGTGTAACAGAAAAAAATCAGTTGTTGTGGAGAATTGTGTGGGTATTTAGAGTGACCTACGATGACGGCGGAAAGACAGTTGTGGATAAAAACAGTGTGCAAGCATTTTGCAACACGTTTTGTTTATGCTAACAGCAACACGACCAACAAACATAACCGTGAACCGAACCGAACCGTGGATTTTGTGAACCGTTCCACCCCTAGTAACAAGTAATTGAAATAATCTTTCCCAACTTAACTTATTAAGCTGGAGCAGCGTTTTCTTTTTAGAGTTTACAAGAAGGGTCAGAGCTGACTGTATTTCTGGAGGGAGCTTGGGACAATAAGTGTTTGCAGAAGGACGCTGCATATCCTCAATAAATCTTTCATAGATTGTGATTTCTTTTACCATTAACGGCAGGTAATAACATCTGAGCAAATTATTTTAGGAAGCTCAACAGGTTGATAAAGAAGGTCCGCTCCATTCTGGGAAGTCTTTAAAACTAACGGGAGATGAATATGAAGACCATCATAGAAACACTGTGAGCATTATCTTTGGAAGGCTGTTAAACAACAACAGATTGTCTTCATTATAAGGCTTCTCCAGATCCGCTTCAAGTCAAACCACTACAGGGGATCCTTCCTGCCAACATCTGTTAACATCTACAACAATTTGTTAAGAAAGAGTTGCAACAACTTTTAATCTCCTTTTTTGATCAATAAAGTATATTTTAAAGGTTTATTTCAACAGTGAAATACAATTTTCACACCAATCAGCCTATTTGATGCCTTTCAGTTAGGTTTGTGTGCTCAGCACTGTACCGATACTGCAGGGGTTCAATATCCTGCACAAAACAAATGTTACAAAAAGTAACTTTTCATCGTAGATGATTAGAATCACAAAACCCCCTCGGTTCAATCTTGGGCCTCATCCTATTTAATACTAGCATGCTCCGTTTAGCTCATTACAACAACAAAAAGTTATATTCAGTAGTTTAGTTGTTAAAGAAAAAAAAAAGAAGGGGAATGGTGGGTTTTTTTTTTAAGCATACATAGCCTAAATAATATACTTAATTAACCTTAAACAATATGCATGATATGGCTGTTTCATGTCAGGTACGCTGGTCATTGACCTTGACCTAGTTAGGGACAAATGCAGGGCACAAATTTCCCACTGGAACCACCTTCATAGTCATCGTACGCCATTTCTTAGATTTTATTTATTTTGCTCCAGCTACTCGTAAGCCCACAGCCTGCCAAATGTTGAAAGAACTATAATTTTGCCATTACTGTTAATATATAGTAGAAATTTTACAAATTCAGCAATAAAATGTCACAGGGGATGGTATGAGGGGTGCTCATTTAAGAAGGGGGAGGAATTTTTAGGATTTTTTTAAAAAGGGGGATGCCACCCCCGTCATCCCTCCCTCAACTCGAGTGCTGGTTATATTACCATAAAACCAAGCGGTTTTAATTGTTTTGTAAGAGACTTTAGGAGTGGGTCTACCAGGAAACTACATTTAGTTTCTTTTAAATCTTCTCTACCAACCCCACAAACTTCCCACTCAAGTTCAAGTTTTGGTTATTATCATAAATACCAAATAATCTGTGTCAATTGACAGTAAACGCACTTCTGTCAATGTTATTTTAAGCACTGTCCTTCTGCAATAGACTTTACGTACATATCAATCATACAACATCCACTTCCTGTTCTCCCTTTCAACTCAGCTCAATATTGACCAATGCTTAATCATTGGGTGATTTAATGCAAAATGTGATTTCTGTGATTTCCTTTCAGAAACATCCAAATTGCCTTAGGATTTTTATACACGTCTGTCTCTGCTTCCAGAACATGTGATACAGCATTTTGGAACTTCCTCTGTTTTGCAGCCAAGCTTTGCATTTGTTTTGAATATTAACAGTAACATGCTGTACATATTGCTTCAGAGAGGAGAGGCACTTATTTCTAGAGTGGTGTGATGTTACTTCACATGAAGCTGCTACACTGATGTCACAAATAAGAGGAATAGGCTATATATAGAAATTAAAATTTTCTCCAAAATACCGATGCCTTCCTAACAGAGAGCCACCAAAGTGACCATTGTGAACAGTCAGCAATGTGATTTCCTCAATGCTGAACAACACTCTACATATTTCACAGGTGCCCGATGTCACATTGCTTAGGCGGACACTGGTTAATCATATGTAAAAATAATCCATTCAGAGTATTTACCAAGCTGTTACACAACCACCCCCATGCCTCGGCTGTGAATATCTATAAATCAGAAGGAAACAACAATAGTGTGCACATTCAAAGCCGGGACCTGAAAGTGTTTCCAGCTCAGGATGGAC
>NW_015150643.1:416252-419801 GCF_000732505.1 Cyprinodon variegatus | reverse complement strand
CTCCCAACACGATGCAGCAGGTGCTGCCCAGAGAGTCCCAGAAACTGATTTTATCGGTGGCTGGAGGACAGTCGGGAGATCAGAACCAAGCAGATGAAGGTAGGCAGGACAATCCAGAGCACTGAAGCCAAAGCCGGTTTCGGTGACGTGCTTGGTAGTGAGAGCCAGCAGATCAGAGATCCAGAGATCCAAAGAGATGTCAAGGGGGGATCCAGAATGGAGTTGGGAAACTGTTCCAGGTTTAGTACACAGACATCCGGCAGGAGTATGAAGACAGGTCAGGCAAACAGATCAGAATGGGGAAAGGCAGGCTTAGAGGTCGAGAGGAAGAACGTGTCAGTATGAGGCAATCAGAAACACAGGAATGCTCAACAACTTCTCACCATTTGCTCGCACTGATGACTGGTCTGAAGGCTGGTTAAATAGAGACTGAAACTGGTGGATCAGATGAGCGGTAATGAGAACTGGGCAGAGATAAGCAGGTCAATGAAATGAGTAATCAGATCAGACATCAGCACCAAGATCATTTCATTTACCTGTGAGTGATTCTTTAGGAGTGTCTTGGTGAGGGCAACAGGGGGCCTAACCCTGCCAAAAAAGGGTTGATGGACACGCTAACTGCATTAGCTGATTAGCAATTTAGCAGAATAATATTGAGACACAGTTAAATAAATTAGTCTTCAAAGAACTTCCCTTTCAGCTTTAACCTTATTTCAACACTGTTTTTAAAAAGGTGTTTGTGTCAATGACTGAAATTTAAAACGTTTTATTTTTTTGGCAGCCTCATTTTCAAACCACATGAAGGACTTCATCAGGGCTGTAAAGAAAATAGAAGATGAGGACCCTGGCAAAGGTCCAGCTGATGTGTTGAAGATGCTGCGCAAAGCAGCTGGCCTCAATGATGCCTTCATCCAGTACTTCCTCCCCGATGCTGAGGCTAGTGGTTCTGAGCTGCCTGCTAAACTCTCAGAATACCTTCGCAAAGCTGTACATCACAGGGTGCTGAAAGGTTCCAAAGAAGAAGGAGTGGTTCTGACGCCAGATGGTACCACGGTTGCCCTTGGACCGCTCCTCCTGGGCATTGAAGCTGGCCTTCTTTCCAAGACTCGAGGACGAGCTCCAGGTCTCTACCAGCTCACTCTAGCCAAAGATCTTGGTCTCTCTCTCAGGCACGGCTCTTCTGGCACAAATCTCTTCGGACCTGATGGCTTTTGGGACAGCTTAACGTCTCCCCAAGTCTTCACGCTCTCAGACAAACCAACTTTGCTCACCACAGCTCAGGTTAACGGAGGCATGGACGGCATCATATTAGGGAAGGAGGTTTCAGCCAATCCCAGCCTTCTTGTCAAGCTCAGCAGTCTGCTCAATGAGTACTACAATCACCAGTTGGACAGTAGGGGAATGGACGGAGCCCCGCGTCTCATTAGTCAACGTCGCAGGGAGAACTTCAAAGCCCTGCTCCTCCCTCCTTTGCTGGCCAGACAGGTGTTGAAGTCTATAGACCTGCAGCAAAGGCTGGCGGGACACCCAAAGATGGAAGTGCAGACCAAGCGGGAGCTGATGGCTGTAGTGGAGGAAGGATTGAAAGAGTTTGTTCATATGTATGTTGGTGAGTATGAGATCAAACCACAGTTGAACTGTCTTGTGTAGTGTTCAGGTTTACCATCGAACAAAAGAAAGAAATGGCTGTTTTAATTGAACTTCTGAAATGTTTATATCTTAACAGTTTGTCCACCAATTGTTTCTCGAGCTTCATGGGGCGCTGAACCTTACAAAGGGACACCCACCCAGCTGTCCTTGCCTCTTACCTACTTATTCATCCATCACACTCACACACCAAGTGAGCCTTGTTTGACCTTTGAGAAATGCGCTGCAGACATGCAATCCATGCAACGCTACCACCAAAAACACAAGGACTGGGCTGACATTGGATACAAGTAAAATGAGTAGCACTGTAAGATTACTCCTATATGTCAAACTTTCTCTGGTAATTAAGAATACATTTCCTCTAAAGCTTTGTCGTTGGCGGCGATGGAAACATTTACGAGGGCCGTGGCTGGAACTGGCAGGGAGCCCACACATATGGATACAACTCCAAAGGCTATGGCGTCTCCTTTATCGGGAACTTCCAAAGCCGTCTGCCATCTACGCACTCTATGGATCTGGTGAGAAAGCAGCTGGCATCCTGTGCTGTACGTGGAGGGCGGCTGGTGTCCTCCTACATCATAAAAGGGCACAGAGACATGGTGACCTCAGCCTCTCCAGGAGACGCCTTCTATCAAGAAATTAAACGCTGGGATCACTATGGGGTATGTAGGAATCCTGCCTTTGGAATGTTAACTTAAAACAAATCAAAGCTGAGATCTAAGAAATGAAAAATAAATCCTATTGAGTTTCTTTTTCACATAATAGATATTAGAAAAAAGCCCTCTTATAGCCAGAATCCTTCTTTGAGGGCATAGTATTTTTGCTTTTCTACATTATCACACTTTTTTCTTTTCAACTTTTGGTTTCATAATATACAGTACTACCACCATGTAGTGTCAATCTCATGACATTACACAAATCTAAGTGAAAGCAAAGTGGGGAGGATCCCGATAAAAAGCTTAAACAGCTCTAATTAGTAAAAGGCATGGTAAAACTTTTAATTACTCCAGTAGGAAGTTTTGTGTCATTCTCAGATCTATTTTCCAACAACTGGAAAACAACAGGCAGATCTGGTTGCTGCAGACTTTGCAGATAGCTTTTAAAATATTATCAACTTCTCTGCTGAGTAGTTTGTCTAAAGCAAAAAAACTAAAACAATCCTCAGTCAAGATGCCATTAAGTTTTGTTTTTACCTTATAAGTGGTCGATAGTTTTTCAGTACCATCAACGACAATCCCAGTCGTTCCATCACAAGATATGTCACCTCCCTGTTCTGGGGAGGCTATAAATTCAAAATAGACATGTGCAAAAAAACGATAAAACGTATACTTAGTTATCAAACCAGTATATTTATATAAGTTCCAACAGCAACAAAAATATAAAACCACTTATAAAAACAAAACATAATTTCATGTCCAGGTTTACTTTTTGTATAAATCTTTGTAAATCTGTGTTTTGCATGATCCAATATTGTGGCACAAACCAAAATTTTTTTTTACCAGTTTAATAATGTGTAAGCTATTAGTCAGCTTTATATTTTTTAAATATTTATTTATTTTCTGAGAAGGTTTTTATTTAAGAGCAACTATGAAATTAACAAACATCTAGAAAAAGTACACTGTATTATTCCGTAAAAATTCAAAAAAATATCCACTGGACTTGGTTTTCAAGATTTGAAGTTTCGCCACCTCTCCAGGAAGCTTTCTCAATTCAAATGTGAATGTGAAAATGTGAAAACCAAGTCCAGTGGATATTTTTTTGAATTTTTGAATGACTATGACCTGGATGACTGACAACCTTCACCAGCATACACTGTATTATATTATTTTCCATGCGAATCCCAGATTGTTCATTCTTCTTTGCCTTTTCTAAAAAGTGCTTTAAATCAGTCCTACCTGTTTT
>NW_015150643.1:414532-416148 GCF_000732505.1 Cyprinodon variegatus | reverse complement strand
CTTCCCTCACAAGACTCATACACTTCTGTATTGCAGAGGAGCTGAACCGCATGTACACCTTCTAAAGAGAGTCAATGGGCAAACATTTGTGCGTCTTAGGGCAGAAATATATCACCAATCCGATGAAAAATGAAATGACACTTTACTCGTCATTAAAGATTAAATATTTATCCTGCTCATCTAAAACATTAATATCAATATATTTCAAAATGTTTTTTATTGATATAAATTATGAAATATACATTTTATATTTTAATTTCAATTTGTCTTTTTAATGTCTTAATCAAGGTTATTGGGCTGGTGGGGCGGCACCCTAGCGCCCTCTTTTGGCCAGCCAACGCTGCCTTGTTCTAACATTTTCTATTTCTATTTACAGTGAGCCAAGAAATGAAATCCATGAGCCTTGGAAGATGAAAAGTGAAGACAAAAAAACAAAACCACTATTCAATAAAGATTCAGTTTGTTCAAATGAGTTAATTGTTGCCTAATTCTGTAAAATGTGAAGTATTCTTTCGATCAATTGTCTGTTTGAAAAAATAAAATCTAAATGTTTTGGACTTCTGTAGTTTTTTCAACCAAGATAGGGATGCAACTTTGCAATATGGTTTAAACAACCCTGCATCATGGGGCAAAAAGTGATCAAATCCTCCCTAAAAAGGGTACTAGAATGATAAAAACTATTTAGACAGTGAATAATCTCTTTGACTCAATAGCCTACTTCAATGAAAACAGTTAGTGTAAAAGGGGGACACATGAGGAGGCACTGTGCCAGCAATGTGAAGAGGACATCAGGTCAAAAGACTGAGAGTGTGACTTAATATGAAATTATTTGTAGATAACACAATGCCTACCAGAACACTGAGACTTTTTCTCACTTATAAAGTCTGGATCAGCAGTGATCTGAGGGAAATGACAAACAAGAAAAAAGAGCAACTTCCAACCAAAGAAGAGGCTATTTCCTCTGCCTGCACCTTTCACTTGTCTGTCTCTAAAAGTCAAATGGAGAGACTGAATTGTAATGAATCACCAGGTCCTCATGGTGTCAGTCCGAGAATCCTGAAAGCCTGAGCAGCTCTGTGGGTTTCTACAGCACCTCGTCAACATTAGCCAGACAGTGATGTAGAGTAGAAGACCAGTGCCAAATAAATCTCAGCTATTATCCCTAAATGACCTGTTGCCCTGACACCCCACATCATGAAGTACTGTGGGGTACAGTTTATTTATCACCGTGGAGATGGAGCTGAAGATGCTATTATATCTTCAGCTGCAACAAACACACTGTTATTTAGACAAGGCAGACATCACTGCCAGGATCATTTTCTTTGATTATTCCATTGCTATTAATGCCGTTTAACCAGATTTGTTTGTTTAGACACACCATAATATTCGGGTGGAGGCCTTAACAATCCAAAGTAGAAGCCAACAGGAGTCTGAACACAGGTCAGGCAAACAGATCAGAAAAGCGGCAGGCAAGTTCAAAGGTCTGAAGACAGAAACAGGTCAGGAACAGACAAACGGAACACTATAAGCAGAGGTGTCAAGTAACAAAGTACAAATACTTCGTTACCGTACTTAGGTACACTTTTTAGGTATCTATACTTTTCTCCATTACTTAT
>NW_015150643.1:412693-413484 GCF_000732505.1 Cyprinodon variegatus | reverse complement strand
CGCGTCTACACAGCACAGCGTGCACAGACGAGTGTGATGCATTCAGGCGCTTCAGATAGCTATGGTGCATTCAGGAGCATGGGGCATTTCACACTTACAAGGAAAGAGACATTAACAGAACAGTACTTAACTCATACAAAAAAGTATTTATTCAGAAACAGTGTTGGCTTTCTTATAATACTGAATGTTCTATAATCGTATTTCTGTTTTTGATTATGCACGTCTGCTAGCTTTTTATTCTAAAAAATCTATAATATTACAGCAGCAAATTATCAACATTTTTCAAAAGCCTGCTTAAAAGCTCCAAATGAGGCTTCAGATCAGACAGCGACAATTACGCTGTCATTGTTTTACAGGGCAGATTAGCATTTGCTGACCCTTGTCATTTAACTACTGACAGATATACAGGTATACTGTCATACAAGTGTCAGTTCCTCTGAGAGGGCACAGGATGCAATTTTTGGCAACTTCTATTTACTTCTATTTAAAGGAAAATTCCGGTTTTTAACACTTTTAGCCCATTTTCTGTAGTGTCCAGGATGAAACCGAATGATCGACACCAAAATTTTGACGATTGGTCCTGTCTCTGCCATTTGGCTCATGCAGAATCCCCCCTGGCTGCTTCAGAATGGCTTCCATAGTGCATGTCCGATAATGTCCTTAAAACAACCTTAAACGTTCTTTTTTTTAAATATGCTACTACCGTCAAACTCAAAGTCCAATATGTCCTCCTCAAGAATCCACCTTTCGTATTCCATTTTCAGAGTTTTTTAAAGTGTTTAACAGAGACG
>NW_015150643.1:408819-410274 GCF_000732505.1 Cyprinodon variegatus | reverse complement strand
AAATGGGCTAAAAGTGTTAAAAACCGGAATTTTCCTTTAAAAATTCAGTGTATGAATGCATAAATACCTTGTTTTTTTCAGTGTTAAATTCTGTTTAAAGTAACAGATTATAATTAAAAATGTCTCCGGAACTTTACTGGTTGGTGATTTTCTTTATTCAGACCCCAATGATATTTAATTCGTACCACTGGTTTAATGTTTATAAATATTTATTTCACATCTTGTGCGCCATCCAATGCAGATCATTGGCGCCATCCGCATCTAGTGAAAACTAGTGTCATTGGATGAGTCATATAACGCAAACATTGGTTGGCTATTCGTCAAATTTGTACTGACGCCAAAGAAAATGATCAGAAGCAAGCAGGTGTTCTTGTCTATGCAATGCTTCAATGTAGGATCCAGAAAAAGATGTTGAAATATGTGAAAGGTCGGACACAGGCGAGAGGTTATCGGGAGATGGGGACCAACAAGACCTCCCTCATCCTTGGCCCTATCTCAAAGGATTTTTCAAAATAGTTGAAAAATCGAGCTTTCAATTAATATAGTTTCGTCCGCCTGTTTTTTTAAAGGTTACTTTATACATTTATAATTAAAGTTTTTGGAGCAAATACTTTTCCACTTTTACTGTAGTAAAGAGGTGAAGTTGATTTTTCAACTTTTACCACAGTGCTTTTAAACTGCAGTATCTATACTTCTACTTAAGTAACAAATGTGTGTACTTTTGACACCACTGACTATAAATAACACTGGAAAACTCTCTACACCAACGGCTCAAGAACAATTGGCACTGATGGCTTGGACCAAGCAGTTTAAATAGAAGCAGGAGCAGGTGGATCGGATTAGCAGTGATGAGAAACAGGGCAGAGTTAAGGTTGATTTATACTCAGAAACCAGGTTGTCTGCGTGTTTGTCGCAGTAAACGCAGATATTCTACTGCCCCTTCCAAAGACATTCTGGTTCACCTCTCCAAAATTGTAGGTGATCGCAGACAATGCCCAGGCAAGAGGCCTCTGGTTGGTCAAATCTACATCCGCTCTACACTATGCATATTTCCTGTTTGGTACCTTACTGGCTTGTTTTGTTTGTATGACCGTCATTGTGGAAAACGACTTGTGAAATCTGAGCAGCTAGAAGAACAAAGTACGCGAGAACGCTGGGACCCTTTTCCCACCTGGATCCACGCTCTTTTTCGCCATCATGTCTCTCCATTGTCCCACAACTTTCCCACTTCCTCGCCGCCTGAGCCGTATCTAGACCCACAGCTAGTTCCTGATTGTCCCTTGCGTTGTGGCGTGAAATAACATAGCGCAAGCCACGCTTTAGAATTGGTCATAAATCAAAAACATCTGCGACAAGCTCACTGCAACACACTGCTGCGGGAGGATAACAAGCCTTTTAGACAGGTGAAGGAAATGAGAAATTCAGCCAGCCAGATCTGCTGCAAGACAAACCACT
>NW_015150643.1:404256-408606 GCF_000732505.1 Cyprinodon variegatus | reverse complement strand
CCCTGGCTCCTTGTGCGTGTTTCCCTTGATGTCTCCTTGATGTCTCCGTGGTTCTGGTTCTGGAGTTACATTTTAGTTGGATTTTTGGATTTTGCCTGTTATTAGTGTTTTTTCATTAAAACTACAAGAATTCACCTCAGCCTATTTGCAACAACTTTTAATCTCCTTTTCGAATCAATAAAGTATGTTTTAAATGAACCAATTTAAAAAATGTTTATTTCAAGAGTGAAATACAATTTTACACCAATCAGCCCTTTTCAGTTAGGTTTGTGTACTTAGTTACTCAGTACTGTACCCATACTGCAGGGGTTCAATATCATCCACAAAAAAAATACACTATGGAAGAACCAAGGTAGTGGCTTTATTGAATTTAAACATGGTTAACAACATTGTACACTGTGGGATATTACTGAAGCCACTAGAGCACTGGGTTTATTTTTTTGGCACAGCAATTGACTAGTTTGAGTTTAACTTGATGGAATCAGACTTCTTTGTTTCAACAGGTAGCTTTTCAACAATCACATGCGAGGTCCCCCTAGGTTCATTGTGGGGTCTCATTCTATTTAATACTGGTGTGATCCATTTAGCTCAGATTACAAAAACAATAAGTGAATAAAATCAAGGAGTGTTAATAGTTTTGTAAGAGACTTTAGGAGTATGTCTACCAGGAAGTGTCATACATTTAGTTTCTTTTAAATATTATCTACCAACCCCAAAAAACCCACTAACATTCAAGTTTATGTTATTATCATAAATACCAAATCATCTGTGTCGTTCTGACAGTAAACGCACTTCTGTCAATGTTATTTTAGGCAATGTCCTTCTGCAATGGACTTTACATACACATCAACTGCAAAACATCCACTTCCTGTTCTCCCTTTCAAGTCAGCTCAATATGGACCAATGATTAACCATTGGATTTTGTTAAGACAGGCATTCCCAAAGTAGGTCCTCAAGGGCTGCTGTCCTGCATCTTTCAGAGGTTTCCCTGCTTTAGCACAGATCATTGCAGTTCAGAAAAGGCCTGTTGATCAGCTGTCAATGCAAACCAGTTGTGCTGGAGCAGGGAAACCGCTAAACCCTGTAGAACAGGCAAGGAACGTCTGTGTTAAACACTTATGTGATTTTTGTTTTTCTTCAGACACATCCAAATTGCCTTAGGGGGGTTATATATTTCTGTCTCTGCTTTCAGAACATGTGATACAGCATTTTGGAACTTCCTCTGTTTTGCAGCCAAGCTTTCCATTTGTTCTTAATATTAACAGTAACATGCTGTACATATTGCTTCACAGAGGAGAGGCACTTATTTCTAGAGTGGTGTGGTCATATTACTTCAAATGAGGCTGGTACATTGATTTCACAAATAAGTGGAATGGGTTTATATAATAGAAATGGAAAATTTCTCCAAAATACCCATGCCTTCCTCACAGAGAGCCACCAAACTGACCATTGTGAACAGTCAGCAATGTGATTTCCTCAATGTTCAACAACACACTACGTATTTCACAGGTGCCCGTTTCCCACATTGCTTAGGCGGACACTGGTTGATCATATGTAAAAATAATCCATGCAGAGTATTTGCGCAGCTGTTACATAACCACTTGCATGCTTCGGCTGTGAATTTCTATAAATTAGAAGGAAACAACAATAGTGTGCACATTCAAAGCCTGGACCTGAAAGTGTTTCCAGCTCAGGATGGACAAACGCTGCTGGAAATTAACCCTGGCTGCTCTGCTGCTTTTCACCAGCGCATATGCAGAAGGTAAACAATGTTTGTTCTTATCAGTTCTTTGACATACACAAGATTTTGTAAAGAAATTGTAGTATGGTTCGGTTTTTATTGTTTAATTATCCATAATACATTTGTAAAACCTTTAATAAAAAGTAAACATATTTACGCTTTAACAAAAGCTGTTTTGCATCATTATATTACATTTAACATCTGTCTTACTGTCTTTCCATGAAGAATTATTTTTTGTAAAATCCTGTCTGGATGTTGTAGAGAAAGTTTCTAGAACAGACAGCGAGCAGGAGACCATGTTTTACCTCTTGTTTACTCATTTTGCTGTGCATGGTTTCCCAGACATAATGGAAATGCCTTGTTTTTTGTTCATATGCTCAGACTTCCCATTGAGGACAAGAAATATGAGGAAGTATCATTTGCTGAACATATTGTATCTCTGTCAAAGTTTGCTTCATTAAATTATACATCAATTACAATGTTACTTAGGTCAGTTTAATGAAAAAATATACTGTAATTAACCCAGAATTCAATCCAACTTTGATTTGAAATGAGAGGATTCAACGTGAAGATTTGGAATGGTTGTTAAAAATATAATAGTCAAAGTATGATGATTGTTTTAGTTTCACTTTGAGGCTAGCATTCAGTGCTTGAATTTAAACCTAGCGTGGAAAACATTTGTTTAACCAGACTCTAGCATATCATGCTTAAGCCTAAGCCATTTGTTTATTAATTAAGCCATTTGTTGAATTAATTTAACAACAACAACAAAAAATACAAAAAATAGCATTCTTGAACTTAAGCATATGTTTAAAACTTTTCTTTGGACAAAATCTTATTTTAAGACTTTAAACTCTACTTTTTTAACATTTATTTCAGACAAAATATACATGAGATCCTGTTAAGTCAGAAACAAAAATATAAAGAAAAAATATGCAAATAATTTTTTTAATGATTTATTTGTGCCTAACCTGATACATTAGCAATATCTTTTACAGACAAGTAACATCTGTTGCTAAAAATAAAAAAGTTGAAATAATCAAAAACCCAAATAGTTAAACTTGAAATATTTTCTTTTATTCTACAGGACCAGTAACATCTGATGATGTCTGTTTTGGAAAGCTGAGGCTAGATAGCGTAACCAGGATAGGTGTGTCCTTTCAGATGCTACATGGTTAATCAGTGTTGAACCATGGTGTCAGGCTGAGAACAATAGGACAGCTATATCTGTCTATAAATCCACATGAAACTAACCCGTTAAATAGATTACAGGCATGTCATGAAGACCCGAATGCAGACAAAACAGAAGTTATTGTCTTTGGACCAGATTCTTTGAAAAAGAAGCTGATCAGTCAGTCTGTCAAGACTCAGACAGACAGAGGGACCTACTATTATGGCCAGACAGACAGTGGGGTATCTTCAAAAAGCGTTAATTAGAACACCGACGGATCAGAGTTGCAGTGGGTAGGACATCTGATCCAGGGGAGTCTGGAGAGAGGAACACAGGTTAGTGACCACGAAAACCTGATGGAGGATGATCTGAATGCATGAGTCACTAACTTGGTTTAGAGTAAAGTCCGTGCCCAGAGAAAGAGATTGATACGAGCCTGTCAGCTGACAAGACGTAGCGGTTCCCACACAGAGAGTTCCAGATGCCAAAACCTTGAAGAACACAGAACTGACAGGAAATAAGGTCAGAGCAGATGACGAAGGGTGGGATAAAACATGAAGAATCCAACAGGAGTTTGAAGACAGGTCAGGCAAACAGATCAGAATGGGGAAAGGCAGGCTCAAAGGTCCGAAGAAGAAAACGGGTCAGGATCGGGCAATCAGAACTCTAAAGTAAACCTAGAATACTCTTACACCAAAGGCTTAAGAACAATCTGGCGCTGACGACTGGGAGCAAGCAGTTTAAATAGAAGCTGGAACAGGTGGATCAGATGAGCAGTGATGAGAAACCGGGCAGAACTGGGCAGGTAAATGAAATGAACTGTTAAGCCAGTCATCAGCTCATGTGACTTCATTTGGATGGGATTATGTGGATCTCATATAATCAATATAAAAATCTTGGTGTTATTTTTGATCAGGACCTCTTATTTATTTCCTATATCAAAGAGGTTTCTGGAATTTCAGTCTTTCATGTGCTAAATATTGCAAATATTAGAAATATCCTGTCCATGTCATGATCTTGCCACTGATGACTGGCTTTATTGTTCATTCCATTCACCTACCTAGCTCAGCCCAGTTTCTCATCACCTTTCATTTGTGCCACCTGCTCCAGTCTCTTTTTAACCTGCTTCCAGTCATCAGTGGCAGATTATTCAAGCATTTAGTGAGAGTTCTCTAGCATATACCTGATTGTGTTCCAATTGCCTGATCCTGACCCGTTCTGCCTTTGGGCCTCTGCACCTGCCCATCCCTTTTTCTGATCTGTTTGCCTGACCCGTCTTTGGACTCCTGCTGGATTCTGTCTGTTGATGACCCTGGATCTGTTTCCATACACCGATTTTCCTTTGGTACCTGTATGGATCTCTGATCTTCTGGCCATGACTCCTGTAAACCTCTTCAACACTGACTTTGGCTTGGATTGTCTTGCATCCCTTCGCCTG
>NW_015150643.1:393321-403479 GCF_000732505.1 Cyprinodon variegatus | reverse complement strand
TTTCTCATGATAGTAGCTTCATCCAGTATGCTACTGTTTGGCCGTTACACCATCCTGGAGAGAAGTATCAGCTGTGCTGCTTCCAATTTAAACCTTTGTTTATAGATGTTGGAGCTTGGTCGTTTTTTCAGGGTTGTCCTGTTTCTCTGACTAGGACTAACTATGTTCTCTTTCATCCTTTGACATGGAAGCAGGTTTGGAGCTCATCTGCCTGGCTTTGTGTTTCCTGGGTTGTTGCTGCCTGTGGATCTGTTTGACAGTTGCCTTTGGTATCTCTGCTTATTTCTGTATTTCTGCTTCTGTCTCCTTGAACCCCAATCGAACTTAGCAGATGGCGCTCACACTGAGTCTGGTTCTGTTGGAGGTTTCTTTCTGTTAAAAGGGAGTTTTCCTCTCCACTGCTGCTAAAGGCATGCTTGGTGTGGCAATTGCCTTTGTGTCAATAAGTGGATGCAGTCATCTGATTTTCTTTAGATAGAAAACTTTGACTGTATTACTTGGTTGAATTTTCTCTGAGTGCCTTGAGATTAATTGTTGCACCTCCAAGGTTGCAAAAAGAATATTTTGCAACAGATTGCTCCTCGGATTATCTAGCAGACCCACTTCATGGGCCTGAAGAGTGTGGTACCTTGGCCTCCATTCAGGAGAACCTGCCCAGTGTGGCCATGGCAAATGGTGTTCCATGGGCAAATGTGTGAGGGGGTTTGTAATGCCTTTGTACCAAGCACAGCAGGGGGGGCATTGCATATACCTGTGAGTGATTCTTAAGGAGTGTCTTGGAGAGGACAACAGATGACCTATCCCCACCAAGCATTAGCTGATTAGCAATTTTGTAGATTAATGTTGAGAAACAGCTACATGAATCAGTCTTTAGAGAACTTCCCTTTCAGCTTTAAAATTACTTCAACACTGTTTTTAAAAAGGTGTTTGTGTCAATGACTAAATTATAAATGTTTTTTTTTTCAGCCTCATTTTCAAACCACATGAAGGACTTTATCAGGGCTGTAGAGCAGATAGAAGATGAGGACCCTGGCTTAGGTCCAGGTGATGTGTTGAAGATGCTGCGCAAAGCAGCTGGCCTTAATGATGCCTTCATCCAGTACTTCCTCCCCGATGCTGAGGCTAGTGGTTCTGAGCTGCCTGCTGATCTCTCAGAATACCTTCGCAAAGCTGTGCATCACAAGGTGCTGGAAGATGCCAAAGAAGAAGGAGTGGTTCTGACCCCAGATGGTAGCACGGTTGCCCTTGGACCGCTCCTCCTGGGTATTGAAGCTGGCCTTCTCTCCAAGACTCGAGGACGAGTTCGAGGTCTCTACCAGCTCACTCTAGCCAAAGATCTTGGTCTTTCTCTCAGGCACGGCTCTTCTGGCACAAATCTGCTCGGAACTGATGGCTGTTGGGACAACTTAACATCTCCCCAAGTCTTCACGCTCTCAGACAAACCAACTTTGCTCACCACAGCTCAGGTTAATGGAGGCATGGACGGCATTGTATTGGGGAAGGAGGTTTCAGCCAATTCCAGTCTTCTTGTCAAGCTCAGCAGTCTGCTCAATGAGTACTACAATCACCAGTTGGACAGTAGGGGAATGGACGGAGCCCCGCGTCTCATCAGTCGACGTCGCAGGGAGAACTTCAAAGCCCTGCTCCTCCCTCCTTTGCTGGCCAGACAGGTGGTGAAGTCTATAGACCTGCAGCAAAGTCTGGCAGGACACCCAAAGATGGAGGTTAAGACCAAGAGGCAGCTGATGGCTGTGGTGAAGGAAGGATTAAAAGAGTTTGTTCACATGTACATGGGTGAGTATAAGATCAAACTAAATCTAATAAAAACAAATCTAATAAAACCGTTTTATATAAATGCTGTATTCCTTAATATCTTAACAGTTTGTCCTCCAATCATTTCTCGGTGTTCATGGGGTGCTGAGCCATACAGAGGGACACCCACCCAACTGTCCTTACCTCTTACCTACTTATTCATCCATCACACCCACACACCAAGCGAGCCTTGTTTGACCTTTGAGAAATGCGCTGCAGACATGCGATCCATGCAGCAATTCCATCAAGAAGACAGAGGCTGGGATGACATCGGATACAGGTAAAATCAGTTGCACTGTAAGATCACTCTTACATGGCAAAGGAACAACAGCAAGTTTATTATTAATTTCCTCTAAAGCTTTGTAGCTGGCGGTGACGGCAATATCTATGAGGGCCGTGGCTGGAACTGGCAGGGAGCCCACACGTATGGATACAACTCCAAAGGCTTTGGCGTCTCATTTATTGGGGATTACCAAAGCCGTCTACCATCTCAGCACTCCATGGATCTGGTGAGAGAGCAGCTGGCATCCTGTGCTGTAGGTGGAGGGCGACTGGTGTCCTCCTACATCATAAAAGGGCACAGAGATGTGGTGAGCACAGCCTGTCCAGGAGACGCCTTCTATCAAGAAATCAAACGTTGGGATCACTATGGGGTAAATTGTTTGCTGTGTTTATTTTTATTTATTTATTTTTTTACATTGTGTTGTCTCTGCACCACAATACTCCATTTCTACCATTTTTTATTGGTGCTATAGTAGACAGTATTAGCTCCATCTAGTGGTTCCATTACATAATTGTACCTTTAGCATAAACAAGATGGTGGTGACCTCAGTTAGACTTGAATAGCTCTTATCAGTTAAAGGGCATTTTAATGGAATGCAAAATTCCCATTTGTTTGGTTGTTTTTAAATAAGTACAAAATCTGTAACAATTACATACTCATTTGAGGCAATAGGGAATGTGAAATGAAAAAAAAAACTCTACGAATGTTTGTACTTTGCAAGGTTTCTCATAGGCCATTAAGCCTATTATGGGATGGCAGAAAGATTCACCTGCTTCTTACAGTATATATATATCACTTATATTATATCACAAACATCATTGTAATATTTTGTCTTATATCCTCATCCTTTAATTTACTTGATAAAAAAATGGTTTTCAAATACAACCATATTCTACCGAAGTGAAAAACATTCTGAAATATTTGTTCAAAATATTATTTCAGATTGATAAGCTTTGCCAAAAGAAAAAAAGGAAGTTTTGACATTTTTTTGGTTAAAAATGCAGCTTAATTTTTTAATAGATTTGTACTTCATTTGCCCTGTGACTCGAGCCATGGCAGAACACATGCTTTGGCCCACTGATTGGTGCATTACACAGGCATTACTTGAGATCACATGAGGACATGCATTACTGATCCCTCCATTTTCTTAACATAACGTTATTGGCTGTTGGCGATAACGCAGGGAGGATCTGTCACTACCCAATCCGTCCCGGAAGCACGATCCGTTCTGCGCATGTGCCAATGAGCTGATGGCTCAGATATACATCGGGGTCGCCCTCGATTTTATGTTGTTAAAAAGACTTAAATTACGTTTTTCACTCCCCAAAACTAGTAAACGTACTAAAACGTGTGTTAAAGCTTAATAATGTATTTCCTGAGAAAATAAATGCCTAAATTCCTTTCTGTTTTATCAGTCATCCGTCTCAGGCAAATAACAACTTCCGTTTTTTAGCTCTTCTTTTATCACCCTATAAACTGTCCGTCAATAATCCATGCTGTGGTTTATCCCTACTTTCAGACATTTGAATCTATTACATTCACTTTATCAAAACTCCTGAATGTCTTTAACCATGTAGTCTGTGTGAATGTGACAATCATTAAAGTTTGTTTTTTTTACAATTTAGCATGAAAGTTAAATATTTGTTTCATCATTTTGAATGTTACTTGAAACTAATATTTCATTTCCTTTGCAGGAAGTCAAGAAGTAAAACTGGGAGGAAGAAGAAGAGGACAAACACGAAAAACAACATATTCAAGATTCTGTTCGAATGAGCTAGTGTCGCCAAATCTGTAAAAGTTGTAGTATTCTCACTCTTAAAGTTAGATTTATAGTTCTGTAAAAACTAAATGCTTTATACCTCTGGAGACAGATCATCACAGATTGATATTTTACACACAGAACCATCAGCTCAAAGTGAGAGACAACCTTGAAAGGAGGTGTAACCGATCCAGCAAGTTTGGGCAAGAATAGATTTATCCTGCATGAAAAGGATGGCAGATTGTAAGGAGTTTAACTGTAGAGAAAATCCAGCACTTTGTTAAAAAATGGAAAATTAAAGGTGGGAATAGATAGAAAGTTTCACAATGATTTTAAGGATCTGCTTCACTAAACTGCCTGACTGCTTGCCCTTATCAAGATTCACAGCTTTTTTAAGTTTCCCATAGTGCAGTTCTTCTAAAAAATGACTTTGTCATATTACAACCATAGATTTATACCCGTGTTCTTTGGATATTAAGTGACCAACACAAAAATAAGCATGTTTTTTTGAAGAAGAACCAGGAAAGAAGCCAACAAGAAAACAATCAGGAAAAAAAAGGTCAAGATAAGGTACACAGTGCAGGTGGACAGACCGGTGCAAATAGATCAGGACTTTGCAGAATAGACATAAGACTGTTCAGTTAATAAAAGGAAATTTTAAAAAAAAAAGTAGCTTCTGAAGTTTGCTACAAGCCAAAGGTTTCAGCATTCAATGTGTAACAAGCATGGACACTTCTAGACAGGGGCCCAAAGGGAGCTGTTATGGCCCCTATGCTGAAAACACCCACAAACATGAATAAAATAAGGAGGTTAGACAATTTGCAGACAGAAAAGGATGATTTGAGATGAAAGGAAGAAGATGTCATGGTTCTATTTTGGCCTGGCTATCGCCTCCAGCACCTCCTCCTCTCACACAGCTCAGCCTCCACTCCCTCAGCAATTAGTCACACCTGTTAGGCACCAATTAGTCAATACTCGCTCCACCTTTCAGCCTCTCTACAAAAGCCTCTCTCATTGAGCTATTCCCCACCGGTTCGTATTCAGTCACCACTAATCCAACACCTCGTCAGTCAGGTTCTGTGCTTCCGTTGCTGCGCTGCTGGATCTTTGCCTTCTGCCCTTTGAACTCTCTCGTCTGCACCTGGGGTTTTACAGCAGCTCAGTGAAACTCTCTCCTGTGGATTTATTAAAAACTCTGCTTCACCCAGATCTCACTCTGTCGTCCTGCGGATTACTGCAGCCTCTGTTTCTCCAGGAGCTCTCGTTGTTCCCTGTGGATTACTGCAGCTGATGCTCACATCTACACCTCCAGTTCTAGTTCGGTACAGCCTCTGGTTACCTTTACCCACAACTCATAACTTTCAATAAACCTTCTAGACTGGCTCTGTGTGTGTGGTGTGCTTTCTGGGCTCATCAAAAAGAAAATCCTGACAAAAATAAAATCTCTATTATCTTATTTCAAGAGCAAAATACAAATACAAAATAATCGTGTTTTAAGAGCAGAATTAGTCATCCCCATAGCAGATCAACTTATTCATCGGTCCTCACCTTTTCTCCCGCTTAGTTCTTGTCATGGTCGTGGTGAGACCAGTGTCTGTCTCCGGCATACTATAAGAGGTGGAATACACCCTTGACAGGTTGCCATTCTGTCATAGGGCAACACAGAGACACACAACCATGCACACACCTACACACACATACATACTCATTCTGCTATATGTAGTGAGGATCATGTGTTAACTACCATTGATTTTCTGTAAATTTCAACCCTTTCTATTCCCTAACCCTAAAAATAACCCAAATGTAACTATTACCAATGCATACCTAACCCTAACCCAATTGACACTTTAGCCCTAAACTTAACCGGCAGCAAAATGGCTTGTGAGTACCAGCAAAACATCCTCACTTTGCAACAACTGGTCCTCAATCAGATGGTGAAACTGGAAAAATATCCTCACTCTGATTGCTAGAAAGGTATACACACACACGCACACACGCACCTAAGGACAATGCAGAGAAGCCAATTAACCTAACAGTCATGTTTTAGGACTGTGGGAAGAAGCTGGAGTACCTGGAGAGAACCCATGCATGCACAGGGAGAACATGCAAACTCCAGACAGAAAGACCCCAGGCCAAGAAATGAACCCAGAACCTTCTTGTGCAAGGCAATAGTGCTACCCACTGCACTACTGTGCAGCCCTCAGATCATCTTATTTACCTGTTTAAATTAAGGAAACAACATTTTCACTTATTTGTATCAGTTTTTGCATTATAATTCTAAATATATTATATTTAACAATATATTATTATGAGATGAGAGAAGAGACTGTGACTGATTTGTCCCTTTTTACCAATTTTATCTTTTGACTACACAATTTAGTTTAACAATAATATAGTCCACTTTAAGCTTCAGTTGTACTAAGATAGGATCATAGTTTGAATTTGTTAGATCAGGAGTCTGCAACGTCTGGAATGTTAATATATATATATATATATATATATATATATATATATATATATATATATATATCAAAATGCTTTTGCACTCGTTTTTTTTTGTGTTATTCAGTTCCCCCATAAAAAAAATAAATAAAACGGGCCCTACCCAGGCCCAGCTAGTTAATTTAATTTAGAAGAGCCTCTGGCAATCAGATAGATAGAAACAGAGGAGCTGATCAAATCTGATAGAAATACAGCTGGAGGTAAACATGCTAAAAGCTGCAGAGACCCAGGTTCATCTATCTTTGTGTAGTTCACAATCACTCAGGACCTGGTGTTGGTCCAACTATGAAATTAAAATATGAGCAAAATATGAAAGGTTCAAAGTTTGTGTGTTCTCTGACAGAGCTGCTATTTCAGCTGACAGCAAATTTAGTCTCACATCACATTTTTTCCATTAGACTTTTTTCTACCCCATGGAGCACTGCCAATAAAATCAAAGCCATAAATGATGCATCTATTTAAGAAACAAAGGCGACAATCTTTATATATTCCCAAATCCTATCATCACCTCTGCTGCTGGGCTGCCATAAAGTTTATCTCACAGACTCTTTGGCTTACGTTTAACGGATTTGCACGGACCAAGATGTTCCTAGAATTGAACCCCACATATGATTTACGAGCTCACAGTTAAGGGTGAAAACTGGACCCTAAATGAAAACAAACCAGAACAACATTCCAGCTATTGTCCTTTTATGGCTATGCTAACATCTGTATGAACTGCTTTTAATACTGCAAATAAAAAATATGACAAACAATACATTTAGATAGTGTATTTAACGATTAAAAATGTTTTTTTGTTTCTGTATGGGAGACCCGGGAGGGTAGCAACACTTTCATTTCTCTCAATTAGTCCCAGACTATTGGGCCTACACCAACCAATCAAAAATCACCTTCAGCTGTGCAATCTTGATATGCCTTGGTCCTGCACATCTAGCAACCTTCAAATAAACAGAGGACAGTAGAGTACTCCACAAACTGGTTAGAAGTAGCACTACTTTAACATATTTGTACTTCAGTAAAAGTAACAAGGGGCCTTACTAATGTTTCTAAGATCACTCAAGTATAAAAGAATCATACCATCTGATTTTCTTTATAAAATGATGTAATTAAAATAGATTTTTTTGTACAAATTCTAGTGTTGTACAGAAAAAATATATAAATGTATAATCAACTAGAAAATAATTGACTCAGAGAGAAGAAAGACTTCTTCAAATGTATTTTCTAAATAAAACCCATCAAACCAATACAGTACTGCAAGTTATAGTAGAATAAAACTGCCTCCAGTGGCAAATTATATGTTTTATCGCATATTACCTTGACCTTTATGTGTGACTGAAAGCTTAGATAGAAAATTATGACAACAAAAAATTTATAAAAAAATCATTTTATTTTAGTCAAACTCAACTATATGTTTTTGTCTGGTTGATTTTAAGGTTTAAATGTGATTGTTCATTCAGTGAAGCTACTCATAGTGGGTAGGATAGCAAAAAACAAAACAAAAAGATAGCTAAAGTAAAAAGTATGGTGCAATAAAACGACTTGTAAAAGTTTGCTTTTGTCAAAACGTTACTCAAGTAAATGTAACTAGAACTAGCCACCTCTGCTAATAAATTTAGAAGATATTTAATGTGTCTTTTCTTCATCTCTTCCTTACATTCACCCGCAGTATCAGTTTAATTTCATCCACACACAGTATCATCATGTCATCATGGGCGGTTCGAGACAGGGGCCCACTGTAGAACTGGTCCTGGCTCCTGGACAGGCAGGTAAGATGATTAACTGATGGAATAAAATGATTTATGTTTAAAATAATGGAAAATAAAACTTAATTATGTTATTTCAAGTGAATAATATGTAATTATTTCATTTTAAGCGGAAATATACTTATTTTTCTGGCATTTCATCTTATCTAGCTGCTACGTTTAAGTGTAAATACAACCAATGTTTACTTTTTTTAATCAGTTTTTTTGCATTTTAATACCAAATCATTTTCCTCCGACATGACATTAAATGACATAACTCTGTAGCAGCCTGTCCTCAGGTGTGGTCCCTGTATATTTTAAACATGCAGTTCCACAGCCCCTAATTAAAAAAAACTGGGCTAGATCCTGCAATTCTTGCCAATTTCAGGCCAATTTCCAAACTGCCTTTCATTTAAAAAATCCTCGAGAAGATAGTTTGCAGACAGTTAATAGCCTTTTTAAAGGATCTTAATATTCTTGATGTTTTCCAATCCTCTTTTAAATCAATGCACGGCACTTTTAAGAATCAGCTCTTTTAAGAGTTTTAAATGAAATCTTTCCACCCACAGACACCAGTGACTGTGTTCATCTTGTGCTTTTATATTTAACTACTACATTCGAGACTGTGGACCACAAAGCGTTGATCTCTCGTTTGGAGCAGTGGGTGGACATCAGGACATAGGGCATAGCTCATCATCAGGGCATAGCTCTGGAGTGGTTCAGGTCATGTCTGGCTGAACAAAATGTTTGAGTCTGGGCCTTGGCAACTCCTCTGCTCCTCTCTCATGTCGGGTTCCCCACGGTCCTCTCTTGTTCTCTCTCTATATGCCATCCATCCATTTTTTCACACGCTTTATCCTAAGCAGGGGATAAAGGGGTGCAGGTGTTGTCTGCAGGCGAGAGGCAGAGTACACCCTGGACAGGTCACCAGCCCAGAGACAAACAGGACATAGAACCATTCACTCACACCTAAGGAGAATTTAAAGAAGCCATTTAACCTAACAGTCATGTTTTTGGACTGTGGGAGGAAGCCAGAGTACCCAGAGAGAACCAACGCATGCTCAGGGAGAACATGAAAACTCCATGCAGAAGGATCCCAGGTCTGGAATTGAACCCAGAACCTTCTTGCTGCAGTGGCAGCAGTGCTACCCACTGTGCCACTGAGCAGGCCTACAGCTTGCATATATTTATTAATCTATGGGTACGTTTTGTATCAGTTATGAGCATGCTGAAACGCGCTGGCACACATCAAAATATGGCAAGTACTTCTTGACGCATGCCACTTATGCCATACGTTGGGCATAAGTTACAGGTAAGGCATATTTAGGAAATTTGGGGCCCTAGGCAAAGACAGGCAGGGGGCCCTCTAAATTGAGAAGGCAACACATCAAACAGACCCATTATACAGATACAGAAATGTTAATGAAATAGAAATACATAATTTGTCCTACTTTTTGTCTCTCTTCTTGTCCCTTTTCTAGTTGTTTTCTTCTCTATGTTTTGCACTCAGCTGACTTTTCATGCTGTCTCAAAAGGAATGAAAGAATTTTTCCAATCACTAAGCTCACTTAGCTGATTGCTCCTTACTGTGTTTTCAAAAAGGCAACGGCAAAAGTAAATAACCCAGTCCTTCTTTTCACTGTACGTAGATGAGCCATGATCTGCTTATCTGTTCTCTATTTTTTATTTGTAATAATATGCATTTTAGCAAAAGGATTTTTACAGATTTTAATCAAAAACATAATGTGCACAAATAAATAATAGTTGCATTAACCATACATGTAAACAGAGTTTTATGGAGCCCTCAGGAACTTGGAGCCCTAGACAACTGCCTAGTATTGGCTAATGGTAAATCCTCTCCTGGTTACAGCATCGAACTGAACTCTAAAATATCTTTTAAAGTCGCAGGGAAATGGCCGTTCCAACCGTTGCATTTCCGAATTCCCCGAGTGGTGCCTGACTTTCTGCCCGAGTGAATAAAGTGTATGTGATTGGTCATTTATCAAGGGGGCGGGATTGTTGAGGCAAGGTTCGCAAGCCCGTTTGGTTGTGGCAGTTTG
>NW_015150643.1:389078-392706 GCF_000732505.1 Cyprinodon variegatus | reverse complement strand
AGTTTTCTAAATTTTGGGACAAAATAGTCTGATAAAGAATAAATTTATATACATGTTTAAGCGACTTTAAAAGTCCCCAAGAAACGCAGTGTCTCCGGGTGCCACCAGGGGGCGCCAACCCCACGGTCTCATAAATATGTGCCGTTTTATTTTCAGCCTTTATTAATGTTAAATGAATTAATCGACAGAAATTAAATATAACAAACATTTTCTCACTAAAATCTGGATACCTACGTTTCCAAGAACGGGAACAGCTGTGTACTTACAGTGTAATACGTGGAATTAAAAATATTATTGAATATAAAATGAAAGATAAATTGAATGGATGTCAACTAAAAAAATACTTTGATAAATGTGTAGCTTTATTATCTTCATTTTTTGCGATTTATTATAAGATATATATTTATGTTTTAATAAAGAGGATAATAAAAAAAAACATTTTAGACGAAATAAATGTGCGTAAAAGAGGAAGAAGCGCAGTGGTGAAAGTTTGCTTAATTAAATTTGCCCCCCGGGTGGGTTCTTCCTAACTCTTTCCGTGGCCCTCCCCGCTGACGTTACGCACGCAGCCGTGGCGCGCCTGCGAGCTCAATAACATGGAGTCCTCCGCCTGGCACCTCCGAGGAGGGATCCTACCGAAAAACCTGAGCGGCGCATAGAGACCCGGACCCGGGGAGGAGGGGGCGGGCTGAGCGCGTCCGCCTCTGGAGCCTCCTGCTCGGCTCCTTCAGCTCCGGTCCGGACCCACAAACTATGTCGGACGGTGCGTAGACGGTGGCTCAGCTTGTGCAACGCGCAAACCAGGCCGATTTCAGTGAGTACTCGCTAAAAAAAGAAAGAAAAAAAAAAGAAATCAACACAGCTGCAGTAAAAAAAAAAAAAAAGATCCAGTCAGCTGACAGATCGATAAGAGCCACGTCCTCAGAGACAGACAGAGGGAGGCAGCAGACACCTCGGTCCGGTTCCCTGCTTCCTGCAGGGGCAGCAGGCAGAGGAAGACATGGGCCTGAATATAAAGGCCACTTATTTATGTAACCATCCAGGCGCCCCGTTTGATCCCTAAACGGTGAAACCGAAGCAGGGATACACGATCATTGCAACTATGACCGGATCCTGCAGATTAGACCAGAATCTGCACTTATTTCCTGCTCTGCTTTGCACATCCCTGCAGCACGCGGCTCTATAAAGTTGTTGCAATTGTAAAAAAAAAAAAAAAAAAAAAGTTCAAGTTAAGTTCATGTGTTTTTTGACGTTTCAGACTCAGAGGAGGTTGCACAATGTAGGGAGGCTGTTTGCAAGTGGGACTCCATTCTCTGGGGGGGGGACCATGGAGCCAGATGAGCAACCCCTAACCCCAGGGACCAGCAATGGGCCCCTATCCTACCCTGCAGCTCAGAATCCCATCCCCTCCAACTTCCTCAACTGTAGCTTAGAGGTAAGACCTTCACCGCCATCGTCATCGTTGCTGTTTTCTCCATTAACTCCGGTTGCTCGTCCTTCTGTCATCTAGTCCTCATCTTCGCCCAATCAGAGCGATGGCTTGATGGCTGCTGAGTGCGCGTGGGGCGACGACTCCGAGCAGCCCAGGAGATTCAAGTCCTCTGCCTTTCCTTCCTCTCTGAGCTGGGACTCAGACTCGGAGAAGGAAACACTAGAAGGTAACGCATTTGTATTAGTATTAATATATATTGGAAATTAAGTGGAAGGAAGAAATACTTCCCGATTTAGCTCTGACTAAAGAATCCCTCATGTACTACATGTTAAATATGACTACTACTCACCATTTTTGTCCCATCGCTCCTATAAATGTTCTCCCCTCCAACCCGCTCCCAGTCAGCAGTCTTTGCATCTCACTCCTTATGTAACCTGAGTACGATCAGTAGCTTTAACTGTGAATTTTGTACTTTCTTTTGACTGTTGAGCCATGAAGTGATGTTTCTGTGGTTGTGTGCTCTGTCTGCTGTGATGTTGTCAGAAGAGGAGCTACAGAACTTTTCTAACCCTCACGGTCTGGCTACTCACAGCCCGGGATCTCCTTCTGCTGGACTCAGGTGAGGAGGCGGGGGGAGGGCGCACATGGCTTTCACTGTAAAAAAAAATAATAATACCAAAAAGACACTATTGGAGATAAGAGTTAGGAAACATAAAGCAGGGAAAAGTAGGTGGAGTCTTTACCTCAGCGTTCTGTAATCATTCTTTGAATTTAAGTCGTCTGCAGTGAGTGAAGTCCAAAGTCTAGATTGAAGGAATGTGTGGACGTGTTTGAGGCTACAGGTTTCTTAATTTTCACTTCTGCTACTTTATCCTGATTCCATTTACATCTGAATTCAGAGCGTCCATCTTAACCTGTTGCAGTCCGTAGCTGCTGTGCTGAGGGATCAGGTTAAACACCGTGCTGCTACTACAAGCTGATAACAGCTTATTCCTTCCTGCTTTAACGCAATAAACGGCGTAGCTACATGTTCACTAACCTAGAGATTACACAAGTACTGTCTGAGACTGATTAACAACGCTTAAATAGTTTAGACATTTTCTTTTTATTGTGTTTCACTTCTGATTATATTCTATTTTAGTATTTTTTAACTAGCTTTATTTAGTTTTTATTTTTGGAAAATGCTTCAGTTTAGATTTTATTAAGTTTAGTTCTAGTTTTGGTCTTTTATGTAATATGACTTGCATAGTTTGGGCACCACTTGACATAGAATCCCAGACTAGAAAAGCACTCAGAGAGCGCAGACCTCTGCCAAGCAGTGAATTTTGCTTTTGATCTACATCTAGAGCTAAAACTCACACGGTCCGGATTATAACCGAATGCATGAGGTGCAGATTTGGTAAAAAAATGTCCTTAGAATCCTTTCATGTTCATTATTAAGGCATGGCGTGTGTCTGCAGCCTCTGGTGTCTGTTCTGCTCTTACCTTCATTCACTCTGATCAGCGGATCGAGCCCTTTCTTGTCTTTATGAAAATACTTCTGGACTTTTTTGAGTCCTATTTAAATACTTACTGTTGCCACCCTCTGGTTTAAGGGTGAATTGCTTTTTCCGCCAAATTATTAAAAGAAATCCCTCAGAAAAAATCCTGTATCCAGATTCTGTATCACCAAAGTTTAATGGATTATTCTTTAACATGAAACAGGCGGGCGCACTTCTGGTAAAAAATTTTGTTAAAATCCATCCATAACCAAAAACTAGAGCTGTCACAAACTCTGCATCACACTGATAACACCAAACCAAAAATACTGCATATTTGCAACATATATATCAATCTCTGAACTTCCATATCAATGCGTTTTTGCACCACGTTTTTTTTTTTTCTCCCACACTGTTTACATTTGATCACTGCTCTACTTTATTGAATGCAAATGTTCTTAAAGCTGTACAAAACAAAATTTAGTTTTGTATACTCTCTGTGTATACAAAGTGACAAAAAGTTGTCTAAGTCATAACCTTTTAAGTAATCCTGCTAACAGACAAGTAAACACAGCTGAAATAGGAATAGGTAATAAGGAGGGACTTCCTTAAATCGGTTCACAAACTACAGTGAGGCACCTTCTCTCTTTAAAGTCGTAGGGAAATCGTATTTAAATGTAAAATCAGTTTATTCGAAGGCTTAAATATATATATAAAT
>NW_015150643.1:385660-387162 GCF_000732505.1 Cyprinodon variegatus | reverse complement strand
TTTCCCATTGGGAACCTACTAGCACTAAGTTGCTAACTGGTTAGCAAGATGCTTATTCACTCGACTAAAGTCGGGCACCACTCAGGAGAATTCGGAAATGTAACGCTTGGAGCATCCGTTTCCCTACGACTTTTCAGTTCCGTTCTAATTATTTTTATTAACTATTATTACAGTCTGTTCACATTGTTTTTGCACGGTCTAGTTTTATTTTTATTTCAGTTGACATTTTTTTTCATTCTAGTTTTCATTATTTCCTTAGTTTTAGTTAATGATAATATCCTGGCTCATTAAGGGGGACCTAATTCAATTAAACTGAAACCTCTGACATTTATAGACAACCTTGAAATTTACCTGATGATTCCTTAATGGATATTTTTCTGTATGGGAATTTGGTCATCTGAGTCCAAATGGGATGCAGTAGATTCCATTTATGCCTTGAAGAACCAAGGATCTCTGGGATTTTTCTCTGCTGGCAGTTACATCTACTACAGGGGCCTCAGTGTAGCCAAACCAAGAGGCATCTGCTTTATTACGGTTAATTCTGTTTTTTTTTTTTTGTTTTTTTTAATCTCTGTCCATTATAAATTGAAACCCTTTAAAAACGATGCCTTTAAATTCATTAGTTATCAGTACTTTGCTTTGTTGGAGTGTGTTTGATTCTCATTTAGATGAGATGCAGACACATAACAGAGATTCTCTGCAGATTTTGTTGTGTTATTATCAGTAGTAATAGCTATATACAGTAGGAGTAATCTAGGGCTAATATTTTTCAAACCATGCATGGTCCTATTTTAACTGTCTCACCATTATAAAGCAGGTAGATATAAGGAAGTAAACCTAGCGTGTAACCCCAAAATAACCATGCAATAGACTTGCAAATTAATAATTAATTAATAATTTATTTTTTCAATAATTTAATGGATTATTTAATTATTTAGTTGTGCATTTTAGAATTTACTGTAATATTTTAATCAATATGAATAAAATATCTCCATAATTAATGATTTATTCATACATTGCTTTGGACATTTTACGACCCCCGTGTTGGGAAGCCCTTCTCCAGTGCATTCCAGCATGTGATCCCAAAATATAGCCGCCTGAGACTGGAAACCCCCTAAAATACATACAAAAAATTATATTTCTTCTTAAATCAATTTATTTTCTTTGAAGGTATCATGGAGGATGTTCTTTTTCTGTATAGATCATCAAAATAAGTGGTCCTCCTAATTGTCAATCACTGTTATATAAGACAGAATGTTCGCCCCCATTTTCACTCACCGGTGGTGATTCTGACATAGTGGAAAGATTGCAAATCTTCTTTTAAAAAGTAAGCTTGTATGAGCGATGCAAACAGCAACTGTTAAACAGAGCTTGCACGAGGAGAAATGGGCTTGCGCATGCTCCTGCACGCGTTTAATAGGCGCTACATCCCGGGAGCGCTTACAGGGTTGTGCATGTGCATTTTGTTAATTTTTTTTTAAAGTGGAGAGGGGGAGTCTTTT
>NW_015150643.1:382513-384262 GCF_000732505.1 Cyprinodon variegatus | reverse complement strand
AATACCTTGGTAATAAGAAATTAACTGAAACTAAAGCCGCTGGTACTGATTTAGACTGGCAGCAGGCTAGATTGCTCTCTGAATACTGGCATATTTCAGCTTTTTTATGCTTTCTTGCCCTTATTTTCTCAATACTTTTGCCTCCTGTCATTCCAACTCTCCTATATGTAAAATGATATATGGCCTAATTAGTGTTGATTTGCTTGCATGAGTACATTACTCTGGCTGTAACTGACCTCATTAGGCCCGTTTTAGATGTATTATCAGAGGACAAATTAGTGGAACTTGTATTACATCACTCTTTTTTATGATTATAGATTTTTCATAAAGTAAATCTTAAACACAGTCAGACTAATTTTATTTCCCAATAAAGGCTATATCTATAGTAGGGATGCACAACATCATTAGCTGATATGAGCCTTAAATCTTACATTGGCATGCCAATAATAATAAATAATAACTTACTGATGGTAAAAAGCGCAGTTTTTAGTGAGAAACACACTGATGCAGCAGTCTGCCACAGGAGAGATGCTAAAGTTAAAAATGTCGGTGATGTGGATGTTCTTAACATTTCAGAAACTGATAGCCGAACTGGTATTTCTAGTGATAGTAAAGAACAGGAGGGAGAAAACTACATGATCTCTGTAGGAAGAAAAGGTCAATAATCGGTTATCGGCCAGTTGAGTTGTAAAATATCGACAGGTAGAATATCGCCCAAACTTTATATGCATCCCTACTTTACAGATAAAGGTTAGCTTTCTTTTTTCTCTCAAAGCTTTTATTGTGAAGGTTTCCAGGGAATTTTCCCAAGATGAGACCCTTGTCTTTGTGAGTTAAATTCGATGCTTGACCTTCAGTTGACATGGTCAACTGAAGTAGACATCTGTGATGTCCCTAATTTTTGGAAGTTCAATGATTAGCCTATACTTTGATGCCAATCCGTTCTTATCCACCGGTCTTATCTACATCTGCAAAGATTATTTGGGAGGTTTTTATTGTTTATTGGATTATGATTAAAGTGTTTCTGTAAGATTGAAATATTAAATGCGTCTTTTCACAGACAGTGTCAGTTATTTAAAAAAATGGCATCGGTCAAAACCGGAATCGGCATGTTAGGCTTTTTAATTATCAGTAATCCAGAAGTCTGCATTTGTTGCACCTCCAGTTCTTAATACGGTAAACTTACCACTAAATGTAATTTATTAGGCCTTATTTGCCAGTATGTTGATCATGCTACCTAAACCTCATCGAAGCGTCTTCCCTTCTTGATTATAAAGCCAGAAATGGAGCTATATATTATCACTTGATTCTGGTGGTTGGAGCATTAAGTGATTTAACTTCTGCTGCCTTCCGCTCTTATCTGTGGTCTAAGATGCTGCGTTTGATAAACGGTTTAAAAACCTACAGCTTTTATTAATGTGGTCGCTGTTTGGGGTTTTATCATAAAGCTCGTTGTAAAAAGCCCCACCAACTGTGGGAACTGTTAGCATATTGCAGTTCACACAAAGATATTCATCTACACCACCGTTCAAAAGTTTGGGGTCACGCAGACAACTTTGTGTTTTCCTGAAAAGTCACACTTATTCACCACCATGCGTTGTGAAATGAATAGCAAATAGAGTCAAGACATTGACAAGGTTAGAAATAATGATTTGTAATGCTTTCGTCAAAGAATCCTTTTGCAATAATTACAGCATTGCAGACCTTTGGCATTCTAGCTGTTAATTTGTTGAGGTAATCTGGAGAAAT
>NW_015150643.1:379853-381188 GCF_000732505.1 Cyprinodon variegatus | reverse complement strand
AAGACTAGTTTAAAGTTATCTTCATTGAAAAGATCAGTGCTTTTCCTTCAAAAATAAGGACATTTCAGTGTGACCCTAAACTTTTGATTGGTAGTGTATATTTTATCTAAATAATCTAAATATGGAATCTGGAAAATAAAAGTCCATGAAATTATCCATATTTATTCCATGTCCTGCTTTTAAATGGGGAACAATTTGCAGTCTGTGATGAACTCTAGTTTCATTACTCAACAGACTGATTTCATGCTAAAAGAGGTTGTGTGCAACAGACTGCTTTATGCAGGAGATATTTCATCAACACGGTTAGCTTTTTTACACTTTATTCTCCCTTCGTCCAAGACTATAGTTCATGTAGTAAAGAAAATTATTTATTTAAGTTTTTTTCCAGTTATGTGATACTAGCAACCTTTTCTGATTGGCTGATTATTCTTGGTGATGTTTTTTGTCCAGGAAGCTCAGTCTGCCTGAGAGCTAGTTTAAATCTGACTGATGCTCAGAAACAGAATCAGAACCATGAAAAGACTGATCCAACAGGTTGGAACCAGTACCGGTCACCCTGACTAGAATCGGTTGGGATTCATGTTTTTGGTTTTAGTACATGCTGCTATATTCATCAAACTCTGTTTAAATTCCACCAAATGAGTCTGTGTTTTACACATTTCATGTTAATAATTTGGTCATGAATTCAGAGCAGGGTGCCAAGAGTCAGTGGTTCTAGAAAAATTTTATGGGGGGCAGTATTTTTTTATTTTTTTTAATGGGGAAAATAACAAAAGTAATTACACACAAACAAAAATAAAATAAAGTGGGCAAGAGTGCATTATTTAGCTTATCAACCCCTTATTGGACAAGTTACTGTTTACAAATGGAGACCCCCACCGCTCCCTCTACAGGTCTACAAGCACAACATCTATATCCAGACTTTCAGAAAAGATGCTCCTATATGGCTGTACATCTTATTTTGGCATTTGACCAATTAGATGAGCTCCTGAATGATATATTACCTACTGGAAATTAAGTTGAAGAAAACAGTTAACAACTCAAGAAAAAAGGTAAAAAGCTAAGAAGTAAAGTTAAGACCAGTTGACAATTATATTTAGGTTTATAAACTAAAAAAAATGTAAGTGCCAGTATCAGCATTAATGCCTCTAAGGTTATGTTGTACAATTAATTGTATTAATTTATCATTATACTAATAAAAGTGATCTAAAAACTGTAAACATTCTTATAAGTGTATTTACCCAGAATTTAAAGGAGAATTCCGGTTTTTAACACTTTTAGCCCATTTTCTGTAGTGTCCAGGATGAAATCGAATGATCGACACCAAAATTTTGA
>NW_015150643.1:374236-377748 GCF_000732505.1 Cyprinodon variegatus | reverse complement strand
AAGATAATTAGATATTATGCACTTGAAATAAGTTAATCAGAGTTTGTTTCCTCTTATTTCAAAGATAAATTCAACTTTACGTTCTTACATGATCAAATCATGGGAAAATATTATTTTTCTTGACTTGCGTATATTTAAATGTTTGCAGTGTGTATTTTTTGTACAGTGGCCCTAACGAGCCAGGATCAGTTCTACATGGGCACTGGCCCCTGATGGCCCATATAAAAGCAGAGCCTCCTTTGACCCAAAGAAAGGCAATTTTCACAGTTTAGCCATGATGTGGAGTGTTGGCCTAGTGGTTAGAGGAGTGTGCTTGTGCTCTGAGAAGGTTGCAAGTACCCGATTTGATCCCCACAGTCTGCACCCCGGGTCCCTGAGCAAGACCCTTAACCCCACACTGCTCCCTGGGCGCCGTACAATGGCAGCCCACTGCTCCCCAAGGGGATGGGTTAAATGCAGAGGTACATTTCTCCAATATGAGATCAATAAAGTTAAATTATACAATTATTATTATGATGTTTTAGAGTTGGACATAGTTTTCCTCTCATAACTGCTCAAAAAAAAAATACCAGCAGTTTAACATGTCATCCATGGTGGTCACCATATTTTCACCTTTGCAATGCATGCTGGGTAGATGACGCAGTAAGGTCCTACCGGACTGGATTTAATTGTATTGCAAATGCGTGTAAATGTAGACTATAACGCTCTGCATCGCTGCCTCAACGTTTTCATGAACCGTTATACACAAGATGTCCATTGAAACAAATATGAACGGCTTGTGATCTACTGTTTACTATATTAGTTAGAGCTAAATTTTAATTATATGATTTCTTAACTAGAAGTCTTACATTTTTATTTCATTCAAAGTATAATATTGACAAACTGTGCCTAAACTGTCCAATTATCACAAACCAATGCTCTTACCCTGGTTTCTGATTTACAAGAATTCTCATTTGGAATAAGTGACAAATTCTTTACAAAAACACTTTTATTTTTTAACGGGTTTAGTAATGAGATAATTTTTGTTAAGCATTTGCTGAACTCTGAAGGACAACTACTCTCCTATTCTGAATGGTTGTCCATCTACTATCTTCCTGTGACTCCCAGGTAGTTTGCCATCGTTATAAAAGCCGTTTCCATAGAAATCCTCAGGCTTTTTAAGGCTGTTGTCTCTCTGTAGAAAACAGGACTGCAGGTATTCTCCCCAGTTTGCTACAGACTGCATTTGGAAAAATGTTTTTTTCTTCCAAGCCTTCCACCAGAAGCAGAACTGTATGATCCCTTTTCCAGAGCAACTTAGCCTTACATAACCCACTAATGGAGACAGTTTGTTCCTACCATCAAATGGACATCTGTATGGACTTTAACTTCTAAATACTTGATCAAAAACAAACCTCAGTATATGTGCTTCAAAGTTCTTCAATGGTTTTATCCTGCAAAACAAAACCCGCCTAAGTATATAGACTGTTATTGTTCTTTTTTGCATTTTGGACGTTGAGACAATGGTGTGCTTATTCAGGAAATGGCCATTCACTCTGACATTTTCGAAAAACTATTTTTGTTATATTCAGCCTCAGATCCTTTAGTATATCGACGTGCTTCTGGCTTATTAGACGTCTGCACCTCTGAAAAGAACAACTTTTATATCATCAATCTTTTATTAATACTGCAAAGTTCGATATTCATAAATTCAAATTTCCTTCAGAGAATCTTACCTTTAAACTATTTTTGAATTAAACATCACTATATGAGAATTCAGTAAACCTCCTTAAATCCCTAAGCTGACAAAAAAGCAAATCTAACGTATACTTTGTTATCACACCAGTATATTTATATAAATGCCAACGACAAAAAATATTATAAAACCACTTTATAAAAAAAAACATAATTTCATGTGCAGGTTTACTTTTTGTACATAAATCTTGCTCTTCCGAGGCTTTGTGAAGGCAAATCTGTGTTTTGCATGGTCAAATATTGTTTCACAAACCGAAAAAAAATACAATGTATCAGTTTAATAATAGAGAAGCTAATAGTCAGCTTTATATTTTTTAAATATATATATAAAAATTTTATTTTCTGAGAACGTGTTTATTGAAGAGCAACTATGCAAATTAACAGAAAATCTAAAAAAAAAGGACACTAGACTATATTATATTACTTTCCATGTGAATCCCAGATTGTTCATTGTTCTTTGGCTTTTCTAAAAAGTGCTTTAAATCAGTCGTACCTGTCTTTATCATGCTGGGTCAGATCCTGAGCTTTGAAAAATGAGGCAGGTAAAGCAGGATAATGCGTTAGCCTCACTACATGCAGTTAGCCAAGCCTTGTAGCTAAACAATGTCCTGGAAAAGGACGGTTCTTGCTCCATGTCTCTCTCTTTCTCCAATGCATCTCCAACTCCTGTGACTTGACCTGTCGATCACCCGCGAAATGTCTGCACTATGGCGGGAGGTGGTGAGCAAATACACTTCCTGTCAGATTTTTGTGCCCCAGGGAGTAAATACGTCACCAATCCGACGATAAATTGAATGATGCTTTACTACTTAATGACATTAAAGATTAAATATGCATCTTGCATCTCTAAGAAATAAATATTAATATATTTCAAAATATGTTAAATGTTAATTTAAACTTAAATAATAAAAAAAAAAATATATATATATACTTTTAATGTCTTAATCAGGGTCGTTGGGTGGGTGGGGCGGCGCCCTCTGTTGGCCAGCCGCCATTGCTTTCTAATATATCATAGAAAAGGTTTTGATCCCGATGCTAACCATAGACTATCTCAGTTAAACACTTCTTCTAGCATTAATAATAATTTAACTTTATTGATCTCGCATTGCAGAAATTTAACCCATCCCCTTTAGGGAGCAGTGGGCTGCCATTGTGCAGCACTCAGGGAGCAGGGTGGGGTTAAGCCGGGGGTACACTGAGCGATTTTTTTCAGTTGTTGCACGCAGCTGCTGCTCACACTGTACGACTAACCGCAGAGTTTAGTCGTACAGCGTGAGATTACAGCTCACAATTTATGTGCTTCCCAACGCTCTGATGCGATCGGCCTGCTCAACCTGCACGACTAAATACCACGTTGGACTCAGCTCCGCAGTGAGATTGAGCTGCTCTGACTCGTCTATCCAGAAGCCAAACAAGTAGAAGAGGAATATGATGCTCACTAGAGTGAAACGCGCTGCCTTGGCAATTTGTGCAATTTTGTGCTGAAAGCCGTAAAAAGAAAAGGCGACAACATATTTGGAAAAAGGACATGGCTGAGTAAACATGGCTATTACGGTCTGTCAATTTTACAGACAGAACTGCATTTCACTCATTGCATCCCTGCCCTTCTGCTGTGTTTACATCTGAGAGGAAGAATTGAAAGAAAAATCCTTGTTTGCGGCAGGGTTCCCGTGGGTCCTTAAAAAGTCTTAAAAGTCATTGAATTCTTCAAAATAAAACTAAGGCCTTAATTGGCATTAAAATGTCTTAAATCAGTCTTTCGTAGGTCTTAATTTTTA
>NW_015150643.1:370416-373526 GCF_000732505.1 Cyprinodon variegatus | reverse complement strand
TTAAAAAGTCTTGAATTTAACTTGCCTTATGCTGTAGGAACCCTGTGCGCCCTGAGCGATTTGCCCACGACAATCGGGAGAAAATCAAACGTTTGATTTTCTGTTTGATCGCCCCTCGTTACCCCCTGTAACCTACACGCCTCACGACGCACGATCAGGCTGAAAGTCGGCCCAATCAAAAAATTCTCGCACGACTGGAAAATCGCCCCGAAAATCGCACAGTGTACGCCGGGCTTTAAGGGTTTTTTGTTCAGAGACCCAGAGTGGCAGTCTGTGGGAGTGGGGCTTGATCTGAGAACCTCAGGATTCCAAGCTTTACGCCCTAACCACTAGGCCACCATTCCCCCATGTTTCCTCTTCCTCGGTTTGGTCCTCCTCATCTCAATTTCATTTTGTGATTTCTACATTCTCATCATATTTTAGTGTGCTGCGATTCAAACTAAAAATTATACTCATTGCTGTTTTAACTGGACAGACCTAGCGCTACAGAACCTAGCTTGCTTTATTTATCCAGCATAAATAACATGGCGACATCGACGTGAGAATATTTTATTACAAATCAAAAGCTTACAGTGTGTTTACCGTATTTTGTTTACATTGAAAATATATATATATTTTTTTAAATAAAGTCTTTTAGAACTAATCATAGATCCCTTTAAATGGCATTGAAATGCTTTCTTCAAACTCCACCGAGAGAGAATTTGGTGAACCTTAGACATCTCATCACATTGTTAATATTTAGCCTTTTTCTTCTAAAGGTGTGAATCATTTGATGTTAGTCCAAAGAGGCAATCCAAAACTGAAGAGAAAACCATTATATTTTTCATTATTCTTGGATTCTAAATACATTTCTTGCATAAAACTTTAGAAATGAGGGTGGGCTAGTTGGACAGCGCTGAATTGCTGCCTCTTTTCCTCACTGATACCTGTGGCCCTTGGAAAGAAATGTGAGACGGAGCATGGCTGCCATTTCTGTCTTCACAAAAGCCGTGTCATGTGTTTCTTTTTTCTTTCCTGTTAGGCTCGATGGTGAAGATGAACAGGAATTTGAGAAACTGCATTCCTTCAATAGTACGACTGACACATCCACCCCTGCAGAGGGGGGTAGTGACAACAATAGCACAAAGAAAGAGGAGCCAAAGACGAGTCAGCTTGGCCAAACAGAAGGTGAGCACCCTAAGGGAGAACGTGAATCTGAAACCTCTCTCTGTTCATTGTCCTTAAACCCCATGCTTGCTTTTTTTTTCTTTTACTGCAGGAGGTAGCAGAGTCTGGAGCGTATCCGAGGGTGCTGAGCCATTTCTCTCCAAAGGAAAACCAAAGGAAGCATGCCCAAAAGAAGAGGAGGCTGAGAACAGCAAGGACGAGACAAGGCCTAAAGGAAAGGAAGCCAGGGAGCCTGAGAGAGATGTTTATACCTTCCCTGGAGACTCTGACCCAGAGAGTCCGCCCCCTGCTCCTTGGGCTCAGTGCACGTTCATTCAGCGGCGCAGGAGGAAGAGGGCGCTGCTCAGACCCTTCTCTGGAATGGGATCGCCTGAAGCTCACATGTCAGAAAGACAGAGTCCTCAAACATCTAAAACCGCTGAGGCGGCTCCGCACAGTCCATCACAGGTTTATGAATTCGAGGAAGATGACGAGACGGTGAAGTTCACAGACGAAGTTGAGGAGAAAAGCGAGTCGGGGTCTGGAAACGAGATCTACACCTGTGTGGAGTGTAGCATTTACTTCAAAAAGCAGGTCCACCTGCAGGAGCACATGGCTGAGCACTGCCAGACCCCAGCGGGAGGAAGCAGGCGTTCAGGAAAGGGCAGCCGGTTACGGTGTGCGGAGTGCGGCTGGATCCTCCCAAACCGCCCGGCGCTGGCCGACCACCAAAGGAGGCACCAGGAGTCCCGTCTGAAGATTCTAGAGGAGATTGAGAAACTGAATGAAGTGGAAAAGGCAAAAGAGTCGGAAGGAGAGGAGAGTGGAGCGCTGAAGCACGCCGACCCAACTGTTACGCAACATCCAGGGGAAATGTCAGATGGCGAAATGGGGAAATCTCCTCCTCCGGCCACAGATTCATCCTCAGTTCAGGATCCAGATTCTGCTGCCATAGACGTGGACTCGGTTCCTCCAAATTCAGCCCGAAGCCCAGCACAGGCCCACCGCCGCCGCTTTGTCTGCAGCGAGTGTAACTTCAGCACAAGAACTGCCCAGGCTCTGGCTAATCACTCCAAGATTCACAAGAGGAAGAGGCAGATCCTCCATCCCCAGCGGGGGCAGAGGGTTCTAAAGGAGCGCCAGGCTCTGGTTCAGCCCCAAACTATGCCAGTTGAGCAGAACAGGGAAACCAGCCCGTCTCTAACATCTAATGCACAAGTTCTTGACACCGATCCAGGTTGTCAGTACCTCTCTGAGTGCGAATCCCCACCTGCTGCTGCTGCTGCCACAAGCCAGGGGGATGTCACTGCCTCAGAGGACAGCACGGCATCAGACCATGGAGCTGCCCGGCACAACTATGTCACAAACAGGACATTCAGGACAGCAGGGAAGTCCAAGTTTGATCCCGAGGCAGATGATGATGCACTGCCTGGGAGTGAAGAGGAAGAGGAGGAGTGTGACAACGGCGAGGAAGAAAAGCCGTCCCAGCCAGAGGCCGACTCACCTGTGGGCAGGAAGCTGAACAGTCCAGGTGAGGCTGCAGGGCAGAATGGAAACTTCAGTCTGGATGGTAGATTTCACAGCAGTTACACTTACCTACAAAATATAGCTGAACCCAAAACTATTTATACCCGTGGAAGATTTAGGTTTTAAAGCAGCATCTGAGCTTTAATACATTTCCTCAGACAAGCGGACTTTATAGGGATGGAAAATCTGGGGATAAAAAAAATGAGAAATTTCACAATAATCAGTAGAAGGAAGGTCAGTGATCTGTCTTCTACTGATTATTGTGAAAATTCATTTTTTTTTTATGGCATATTTTAATAAACTACAGAAAAACTATAAACAATACTTTTTAAAGTTGACAGATCTTTGTAATATTATGTATTAGTTATGCCTTTTTTTATTTTCTGTCCATCCATCCATCCATCCATCCATCCATCCATCCATCCATCCATCCATCC
>NW_015150643.1:353248-368464 GCF_000732505.1 Cyprinodon variegatus | reverse complement strand
ATCCATCCATCCATCCATCCATCCATCCATCCATCCATCCATCCATCCATGCATCCGTCCGTCCGTCTGCATAAGTGTCTGAATACGCTTTTTCCCATGTTATCAACACATGCATACATGTAATATGAAATGTTTCATCTGTGAAAGTGCTATCCCACCCTAAATTCTAATGTTTTATACAAGAAATTTATTCAGAAAATCTGAATATAAATTGCAAAGTTGCAGCTTTGCAACCATACAGGTATTGATTGCACATAATTGAGTAAGACTCTCCAACCCATGATAGAGCTGCCAACCATCTGATGGTTTTAATGCTCCTTAAAGTTGTTCCACAAGCGTCTTTAAGTGAAAAGTGAACAGGAAATAGACAAAAACAGAACCATAGAAAGATAAAACATTTGACTGATGGGTTTGTGTTTGTCCTTTTTCCTCTTCCTGTCATTAAAGACTAAGACACCTACGAACACATTTAGTTTCCTTTATTTTAACATTTTTCCTTCAACAGACAAATCTGAAATGTTCATCCAATAATATTTAGGATTGATGTTGTTTTTTTTATTTTTAGGGATCATTTAAAAAATATAAAAAAGGATTAGGGAAAGTGAATATCAACCTCTGAAAACTTAAATTTTGTCTAACATTGTTTTCTTCTCAACTCTGGGACTCTGATTTAAAAGGACAAGCTAACATTCCTCAAACCTCCCGTCCCCACTGTGCACACAGACCTACCAGAACCAAACTGCTGATACATTCAGTCGTCTGTCGGCAACACATTGTAGCATTTAGCTGCTAAAGGTCAGATGTTTTCCTTAGGAGGTTGTGACACAGTACAGCGGAGCTAAAAATATATATTTTTTTAAGTTGACTGGGTTTTTCTTGCATGATACTGATGAATAACTACAAATAAATAAAACCAGTTGAAAAGCTGGAGTTTCACCTGCACCGTTCTATTATTTGAGTAATCGATTTATCTGTGGATTATTTTTTAAATTAAACAAATAATCCAAACGGATATTCTTTCAATAAAAAAAAAAAATCTAAATTAACACATTTTGAATTTAGAAAAAATGAACTTGATTCCAAAATGTGTAAAAACATTAGATGCACGTTAAGATGTGTTTTGTTCTAATTACAGCTGTGGGCAAGCTTGGACTGGTAATCTGTGATAATCTGGTGGGCCGATCATAATTTCAGCGTGCGAGGGCTGGCCCTCCCTAAATCATAGCGGTCCCAACGCTTACTCTCTGGCCGAAACACCTACCTGTGACAGTAAATAACTAACTAGAGACGTAATACAATGTTAGCTTCCTAAATGATGCTTGCAGTATATATAGCCCTTCCTTGTCATGCACATCCTTATGACGGTTGGCATATGGGGCAATTTTCTATTTCTTCAAACTGTAAAATCCTTGCAACAAACTAAATTATAATAAAACTAAAATGCTTTCTTTAAACCAAACTATGATGTTTCTTTTATATTTGGTGAATTTATGTTTGAATATTTTGCAAAAATATGTTGCGGTGCATGATGGGGTTTTGCATCTAAAGGCTATTGTTTCCCGTCTTACATGAATGGTTGCCAGGTTGGGATGTTAACCAATCTGGCAGTTTAGGATGGCCGTCTATGGGTAAAAAATGTTTTTCTTTAGATTTATGAGATATCGATAGACTTTGGTTCAAATTGGGCGAGATTTCGTATATCCAGGTGGTCTGGGAAGATTTTTCGGGCTGGAAAAGGTATCTCAGTGACGGCACTGTATGTGTGAGTGGGTGTCTGGCTAGCTTTGTGCAAGTGTGGATGTTAAGCAGCAGCAGTCACTGTCGCGTCCGTGTTAAATACCAAAGCCAGTAAAACCGCTTTATAGAAGTCTTGGTGATGGTTGTCGTTGGATGCTTGAAGATGGATCGGTTAATCCACAATGTGTATGCGTATTGTGTTTTACATTTGAGACGCATGCGTTTGACTTTCCCTCTATTTATTTATTTTTTCATGGGAGGGGGGGTCCATAAGTGGGTCGGTGTGGATGGAAAAAAGCTAGGGCCGAAAATCGTTCCCAGTCCAAGCCTGGCCGTAGGCAGGTTATGTTTTAACAGATGGCAGATATTAGAGTCTATGTACCACATCCTATGGAGAGAATTCTGTTCCATTACTATTGCAAGCAAATAAATGATTTTAAATAGAAATGTGTAAAAAATTCAATGCAGAAGTGAAACTTTGAAAAACATATTCAACACGGATTTAAGAGTAACTGCTGTTTTCTCTGATTTTTGTTGTTTTTATTTTTTGTACGGATTGCATTCTTTTCAAAATTGAATTTTGCAGATCTGTGTCCGAACGTCTGCCCTAACCTCTAGATCCCTCAATCACTACATACAGCAGGGACTATATAGTGGGCTTTATAGTGAACTCAGTTAACTGAATGTTTGGACAGATGATCACTGCTTTTCTCTCCCCATTGGTCATTTAACTCCGCCTCCAACATGTGGTGCCTACTCCATTTTTGTTGATAGCTGGCCGCGATGACGAAACCCATAATGCTTTGCTAGGAGAGCTCTCCACACTAAGCATTATGGGACATATCCCCTCGTCTTGTGATGATGGATGATCACTACTTTTCAAGATGCATTTTGTGAAATTTCGAGTCCACTACTTTTTCATCCACTAGACATTCAGACACTCATTTAAAATTACGTAATCACTATATAGTTTCCTATATAGTGATTAGGGCGCACATTCGGACACAGCCGCTGTCTTCACTTTTGGGGCTGGACTTTTCTCTGGAGTGAGGAACAAAGATGCATTTCTATTGGCCTGAGTGGATGCTAGCAACAGAGTTTTGATTTGTAAAAGAAGAGAAGAAAATGTGATATGCAATTCATAAAACAATCTGAAAAAAGTGAAATTTGAAACAAAAAAAAAAAAAGGAAACACGAAAGCTTAAAAAATATTGGAAAAAAAATCAAGTTTAAGAAATGAAAAATTTAGAAAAACTTGAGAATAAAATAATTTGAAAAAATAAAAGAAGACATCAAAGTTATAGTCCAAACATTTTTTTTAATCAAAGTTTTGTTTCTGGATTGCACTTTTTGTAAACTTCCATTTACGAAACCTTTTTTTGGCATGAAAAGATAACGGAACAAAACTCACTCCATATCATATGTAAAGATCCGATTCACTTACCAAATGAGTTAATGATTAATTCTATAATCCATTGATTGTATTACTGATCTCAGCTTTATACTGGAAGAGTAGATGATCATATTTAGTTTGATCTGATAAAACCGGTCACTCAGCTTTAGTTTCTGTTCATTAAATCAACTATTAAAGATGCAGGTAACAATCCTTGAATCTCATTCTGTGAATTTTATTGGCACAAATCTCACTCAAGAGCGTTTTGTTCTCTTGACAGAAGCTTCTTCACCACCTTCTAAGAAACGTGCAAAGGCCCAAGGAGAACAGGAGGCGCAGAAAGAAAGGAAGGTTTTCTTTCTGAGGAGAAGCAGCAGGGTTACCGCGGCCCAGGCGCCGACCAACAGCGACGAAGACGACGACGCCGACGAAGAACACGTCCCGTTTTACCTTTCAGAGGGCGTCTTTGACGCAGACGAAGACGACATGGATGAGGAGGCGCTGAGGAGCGTGGAGAGGAAATGCCCCTACTGCCCCGATCGGTTCCATAACGGAATCGGCCTGGCCAATCATGTACGAGGACACTTGAAGCGAGTGGGCGTCAGCTACAACGTGCGTCACTTCATCTCTCCAGAGGAAGTCAACGCCATTGAGAAGAAGTTCTCCTATCAGAAGAAGAAGAAAAAAGGTCAGTCTTTATCCCCTTTGAGAGAGAAGTTTTAGGTCCCACTCGCTCTCAGCTGGTTCTCTAAAAGAACCTGTTAAGTTCTACCATCCAAGAGCCAAGTCTAGTTCATATACATCGTTAGAAAATTGTATTTATTTATTTTTTGATCCTCTCCTGTTTTTGTTGTGTCTCTCAATGTTTCTTGTTTACATTCATAAATAATAATATTTCTCTCATTATCTTTGCTAACAGATCCTCTAATAACTTAAGGAGACTAGAACACAGGAGTTAGAGCTAGATTTAAGAATATCACCCGTGATATTAGAAGACCAAAGTGTGAACTGAGTGGGAAAATAATATTTATGGCTCCGGGGGGGAATTAATCAGCTGTGGACTCCACCGATTGCAGAGCATTGACCTACTTTAAGCTCTGACAGGTGATTTCAAAATGAGTTGAGTTAATCTGATGCTAATCCGAGTTTTTGGATGAACTGAATTTATATGCCGATTTTCTGATTATTTTGACCTCTTAAAGCGCTTCACATAAGAGCCATGTTTATCCAGTCTCAGTCACAAACACACATTTACACATGGATGCAAAGTCGTAGCCAACTTACAGAGTCGAGATTCTTTTTAAAAAGAGATGTGAGATAATATAATATAAGCCCTATTTACACTGACACTCTGAAACCGATCTGAACCGAGTTTGGACTGAGATTGGATCAGTTTGCCGTGCCGAGCTCGGTTCTTACGACCATTTACACATCACGCTAGCATGGTTCCTCAACTCCTATCGGTGGTCCACGATACTACAGCTCTCCAGGCGGGAATTACGCAAATATAAATGGCGGCGTCCATTACCTTCATTAACTTGTGTGCCTGGATAGCCTCCGCCCAAATTTCAATGAGAGCCTCGGCCTCTGCATCATCTCAGGTCTCACTGCGCTCTTTTGATGCCATTTATTGTTAACAGGCTGAGACGAAATTATGTTGTGAACAGGTGAAGAGATCTGTGAATTGCAAAGCCGGATACGCCGGAAAACCTGCAAAATGAGTCACTGACTGTAAATAGGAGATGACGCGTTCTGCTCATGGTCGCTTTGTCATCAGAGAACCAAGCCACTAATGAACTGTGCTGAGCCTTAATGTTGAACTAGTACTAGAACTAAAACTAGTAGTTTAGTTGTGATTTGAGAGTAATTCTGCTGCTTCTGCAGACTTTATTTAAAAAAGAAAATTCATAGGATTTTTTTTTCATATTGCTTTTTAAATTTTATTTTCACCAATTGTTTTACTCATTTTATAGTGTTATTTTGTATTTCTCTTGATCAGACTTTAGTAAAGTTTTAGGAATTGCATATTTTTTGAAATGTCATTTTACAGATCACATTTTCTTCACATCAATAGACGACCAATAAAAACATTGCTAAAGTCATTAACGACCGATAGAAACATGTTTTCATTCCTCACTCTGGGGGAAAGGCAGCCACCACAAGTAGGAGAGAATGTCGAAAGAATGCAGATTGTAAAACTGAATCTAAAAAAGACACATTTTTAATTATGAAGACATAAAAAAAAAGTTACTTAAAAAATATTTTTATAATTAGGAAGTTTTATTTCTGGGTTGCTTTGTTCTCAAACTTCCATTTAAAAAACATTTCCTTCCATTTCATTTTGTTTTTACATTCACAAAATGTGTTTCTTGCTTACAACAACAATGGAACGAAAATCGCAACATCTTGTTTTAATAAGGCTACGTTCACACTGCAGCCTGAAGTGACCCAAATCCGATTGTTTGGCCCATATGTGACCTGGATCTGATTTTTTTTCATGACAGTCTGAACAACACAGATACGATTTTTTTCCAATCCGACCCAGGCCACTTGGCTATATGGTCCTGAATCCAATGCAAATCTGATCTTTTAAATGCGACCTATGTGGGAACGTTCAGATCGCATTCATCCGACCTGAACGGCATTAATACCCGACAAAGGTCACTATTCTGGGTCTTGCTATAAAGAAGCGGCAAGAAAAACAACAACCATGGTGGATGATGATGCGGAGAGCAGTATTTATGTTTAACCATCTTGAAAAGATTGTGTTTTTATGGTTGGGAAAGATCGCTAGATGCACGCCAGCACTAGCATCCATGTTTACTTCCGTAAACACAATCGCATCCTCTACTGCGCATGCGGGACACTTGCGTTGTATGACTGCCGTTCACACAGGAGATTACATACAAGTTGCATTTTTTTGGAAATGCAAACGGCAATGCAAAAAAAATAATCGGATTTAAAAGAAAAATCGGAATTGAGCATCAAGGCCTGCAGTGTGAACGTAGCCTAAATCTTCCTGTGTGACATTTGGTACAAGGTTTTAACATAAATCATATATTTGTAAGCAATCCTCGATAAATGCTGCCAATATTTCTTGGAGGCTGATTTTTTTTTTTTTTCTATTTCCACCTTTACATGATAAAAATGTCAAAATGAGGAAAACATTTTACCCAAGTCTCCATTTAAACGACGACAAAAAAAACAATTCAAAGAAAAATTGTAGCTGTTTCCAGTCATAATTATTAATTTTTCCTTGAGGATTAATACAGTGTTTTTGAATTGAGTTGAAATTTAGGCGAGCGACTTATGTTTCATAAACTTTATTTTCCCAAATTTCATTTCACAAGATTCATTAAATTAGATTTCTTGCCTTAACAAAACAATAATAAGCTATAGATAGAAAATGATGTTGATGAATGCAAGCTAGTGCTAAACATCATGCATCGACATGTCCTTGATCAGCACTTTAAAATAAACCAAATAACTGAGACTCTTTCCCAATCTGACCTGGAAGCTAAATGAAAAGGACAATCCTTTATCACTGAGTTGGTTATTAACCTTAGAGGAAGAAGATATGGTCGATCAGTGGGCTAGAGAAAAAAGATAAGTGAAAAAACCCTGAAAAATGTATGGTATTAGAACTGTACACATAAAACATTCATAATGCGCAGGAGGAATTGCTTGTGTATGTGTGTTTAATAAAAGCTGCTATCGTGAGTACCTATCATGCGTTTGCCCTTTTAACAGAAATCTGACCAAAGTCTGAGCAGTAGCACAGAACATAACAGGACAATGCTTACATTACAAACATTAACAATGGATAGGAAATGGAGAGAGGCTATAAATGTGCTTTGCTTGATTTCAAGGTGTGTCTGCTGAATGGAAAACATGCAGTTAACAAAGAGCCCCTAATATTGGCCCAAAATGTTAGCGAGCCGATGGATTGTATTGGTTTATCTCTACTTCTAGCTGCTGACTTCTTCTTTTTAGCCCAAATCAAATGGGATATGGGACAGCATTGGTTTAAGTTGGTCTTTGAGTTCACACAAATAACTGGGTTTTGGTAACCTGTAGCACTAACCAAGCATTGGAACAGGTTTGGAGTAAAAGTCTACCAAATCATGTATAATAATGAATTTAAAAGCTGACAGTCCAAAGTAATGAACTGAATTGTAGATCATATTTTGGTCGGAGGTTAAAATCCTCTTTAAAGGCGTAGATATATATATTCCTCATTTTGTCTTGGGGTCCTGTTCACGAGAGAGATGTGCTGGTGAAGATTCTCAGTCATCCAGGTCATAGTCATTTAAAAAAAAGTTAAAAAACAATCCACTGGACTTTGTGACCAAGTTTGACTACCGTATGTTTCACTTTCCATCCATGAAGGTTTTTCAATTCAAAATGTTAGGAATAGCGATAAGTTCAAGGTTTTACACAGTTTTATCATGGGCTGCTGTATAAAACCTCGAATTAAAAGCTATTCCTGACATTTTGAATTGAAAAAGCTTCTTGGATGGAAAACGAAACATCTTCAAACTTGGTAACAAAGTCCAGTGAATGGTTTTTATTTAAAACAATTTTTTGGAAGTTCATGAGTGAGGGAATAATGGAGCAGAAGATCGTAGATGGATATGCTTCTATAATGACAATGCTGTTGTGAGGAGAGAAAGGGCAAAGAAAAGGCATGAAAAGGCAAAGCTCTCGATTTACTGGTCTGTCTTTGTTCCCGCCCTTATCTGTGGTCATGGAATCTGGATCATGTACGAAAAAATGAAATCCTGGAAACAAGAGGTTGAAATGTGCTTTCCCCGCATGGTGGATGGTTTCTCCCTCAGAGATAGGATGAGGAGCCGGGTCATCCGGAAGAGACCCGTACCAGAGCCGTTTCTCCTCCACATCGACAGTGATAGTGGAGGAGGCTCAGTCATCTTTTTTGAATTCGCCATAGCTAGGCATGTTCCACTGGAAGGAGGTTCAGGGGATGAACCAGGAAACTCTGGCTGCATGGGAGCGCCTCAGAGTCTGGGGAAAGGTAAGTCTGGGAGTCTTTGCCCTCAGGAGCCGACCCCGGATGAAGCGGAAGAAACGAGTACAAGAAACATTTTGGCTCATCGATGATGCACTTGAACTGTTCTTTATTGGCAAAATAACACACAGAGAGACTTACAACATCAACACTGACCATTTCCTGGAATATCTGAAGTCCCTGTTTGGCAAATACAGCAACCAAAACCAACCTGGCCTTTGGTGAAAGACTGAATGTCACAACAAATGCCCTCCACCGTGTGTAATACCCGTGATTGACTTTTGGTTTACTCTTCTTTGTGTGATTGCTTTATCAGCCTGTTTGAAGTCATTCCACAGATTCTTCTTCAGTTTGAAGTTCAGACTTTGATTATTTAAAGGTGGACTTGATGATGTGGTTTTGATTACTTGTCAAGTTACATCACCCCTTAAATTTGAGTTCACAAACTGATGAAAGACTTTATCTAATGGGACTTCCTGGTATTGATTATCCATCAAATATAGGAAGTTGTTTAGTGGGGGTTACTTTTTACCAAAGGGACCAGGGTAGTCTGGATAGCTTCTTCTCCAACGCTAATTATATCTCTGATATAATTTAAGAAATAAAAAGATAAGTGTTTCAAAAAAATATGAGAAGGAAGATACGTGAAGCATGTTTGTTTAATTTGCACCACGTTTTTGAGAGAGTGAACCAGATTCAAGGAAACTTCTGAGTTCTTGCTTTATTGCTTTTAGAATAAATTCAACTTTAGTTCATAAAACATATCCGGCATGCTAAGAAAAGGATAGCATTAGTTACCATAATGTTGGCAAAACTTATTTGTTGCCTCCTTTTCCGAAGCTGTTAATTAGAAAAATCTTGTCATAAACGTCATTGTTAGTTGAACAGAACTTGAGTGAACTGTTATTGTAGCACAAACCACAATTAGGGCTTATCAGGGTCACATGTGTCCACATTCTTTAAGCTGATGTGTCCCGCGTGATAGTTACATACCATCTGCTTTACTGACATACCTCATGCAAAAAAAGAACTACACATTTCAGGGTTTCCTCTAGGAGTTTGTTAAACATTAAAAAGCAGATCTAGTTGCTGTGGCGAGACATTAATGTTGGAACAATTGCTGCTTTAATGTGAAGTCGCTAAACTTACCAAAAACCCTGAGAAAAGTCATTAAACTTGTCTCTAGTTGCTTTTTTGAGAACAACTTACTAAAGAGGAATGAAAAGTCCCCAAATATAGCAAGAAATACGCAAAGCAAGAAAGTTGCAACACTGGACCGCCTACTGAGAGCAGCAAAGTAGGCACCAGTTGGCTTAATACTGTACATAGCCAGCTTTGTGGTGTGGCAGCTTTTATTTTATTCAAGAGAAAATTTTGATCTTGGACAGAACTGGCTGAAAGGATATGCAATTAGACCGAAAAAACAAGATCTTTAATTGAGGCGGCTAAAATGAGTCTCCTACACAAGGTTGCTTGACTCATCCTTATGCTACGTTCACACCGCAAGCAGCAGGAGCAGAAAAAATGCGCATTCTGCTTCATTTTTGATGCTTGTACAAGTTTAGTTCTGACGTGCAGCTGAAGCATCTTTGCACATTGGGTCTGATGCACATTGGGTGGAGCTACCCTATCCTTTCTTTGCCTGTAACAATGGCAGCTATATTTGCTATTAATTAAGAAAGTCCACCTGAAAACTTAATCTGTGCAGTCAGTTCATCAAGATTACGATCCTGCACTCAAATATTATTTTTGCTGTCAGAGCCGCTCAGACCCCTGTACACCGCCGGTGCTCTGTCACTAGGAATCCCGTTCAACAGCAGCCTCTGGCCTGGTTGCCTCTTCGTGGTTTGCCGCTACTGTTCGCTATGGCTGGAAGTATATTTTAGAGTTTTCTATGTATGTAATCCAAACTGTAGGCACACAGTAAATGTTGCAATGTTAATAATAATAATATATACTCTATACTCTAATAATCCCAGAGGGAAATTACTTGTTAAAGTAACACTGTGAGTGTTAAAGTAACACTTTGAGAGTACATTTGGTCCCAAACTATTTCAGAGTGCGTCAACCATTGACTTTGCATGTAAAGTATCTGCTTCTGCTGCTTTAGGTGTGAATGTAGCATTAGAGATAAGGTATGGTGTTGAGTCACCTGAAAGTGGCTCATAATAAAGCAGTTTCTTTGAGGTATCACAAAGATCCCGCTGTGATGTTCAGATAATTAGGCTGCCTCCTGGGAATCCCTCTTTGGAGGTTTAACACAAAGGTCCTAAAGGCAAAGGAACCCTGGGGAAAACCTTAATTACGCCAGAGGGACTAAAATATCTTCTAGAGTGGGACTGCCACGAGATGAACGTTTTCTACTTTTTTGTTTAGAATTCTTTACACAATACATTGGCAACTTTTGATGGTAAAGATATTTTAAAGTGTTTAAATTGATTGGCAACTGAACATACTAGTTGTACTTTAATGCATTATAGGAGCTTTGTCATGGTAAGACCCCTCCTGCCCACTGGATCCCCTCTTGTTATAAAGGCATTTCGCTGGTTGAACAACAAACAACTATGTCTGAACTCTGCCCTACTTTTTAGTCCTATCATTGACATTTACATTCAAGGTGATATTTTTTGTTTGTGTACGCCAACTTCCATGCAAAGGTTGTGAACTTTAAAAAACGACTCTGACCCATCTGTACAAGGTACGCATAATTTGGTTTGACGAATCAGTTTTTTTGGTCTACTTCATTCCTGGGTGTTTGGTGTACTTTTAATTTGGATTTCAGACAATGTTTTATAAATTAGACCCTTGGTTTGTCTTCCACTCCCTTTTTTTTGTACTTCCACCATAACCATAGCTAAAGAAAGGATGAGCAAGATTCCCTAAATAGCCGATAGACTCACAGGAATACCTGGTAGTCGTTCCTGTTTGTTAAACTTCCCACCTAGACAAAGGATAACACCCACTCTAACATAGCTTTCATCATTAGTGATGACGGGGAATCAGTGATGTTTATTTGGACAATCCCTTTTGAGAAAGCACCTTTCATTAAATGCATCACAACTCGGACATTAGAGGAATGATATTTGCATCCGAAGAAGCCTGCATGTTCTTGGATATGAAACTCATGACATGCCTCTTGGGATTCCATACCCAGACATCCCAAGTTCCAAAAACTAATTTCAGTGAGATGCTTATCGAACAAGGCTCCTCAATTGCAGCCAACTACTCCCCAAAAGGATTGGTTTAATGCAGAGGACTGGTCGCATTGTAATGTAAAAAGTCACAATAATGAATAAAGATCTTTATTAAGAGAGGCAACTTAAAACAAACTGTAGGTTTATTTTTTTTGTAGTTTCCCTTGTGGTGTTGAAACTTTTTTTCTTAATTCCACTGTTACTATTTTGAACCTCTCTGAAAAAGATGTTAACAGGACAAATATATATATATATAAAAAAAACTGAGACCCTAAACTTGCACTTTCCTTGCCTTCTTTTCCGTCCTTAGTTGCCAACTTTGACCCAGACACATTCAGCTTGATGCACTGCGAGTTCTGCAGCGCCGGCTTCGACACACGGGCCGGCCTGTCCAGTCACGCTCGGGCTCACCTGCGGGACTTTGGGATCACTAATTGGGACGTTACCATCTCACCTATCCACATTTTGAGGGAGTTGTTCTCCAGCAGGCCAGACCTGATGACTACAGATCCCCCTCGCAGTCTCGGCAGCTCTTCGGAGGAAGACGAAGATGAGGATTGCGATGAGGGGGACTCTGGGGACGGAGGAATTATTAAGGTTAAGCTTGAAGGGGAGACGAGTGAAAAGAGCCCCCACCCTTCTGACTCGGTTGACCTGAGTTCAGGATATCGTCGGCGCAGGAAGAAGAAGAAAAGACTGGAGGACCGTGATGGTGAGTCTCCTTTATTAATATATGGAGGGGATCATTTTGCCTGGTCTTTTTTTTTTTTTCTTTTTGCTTGGTTTATAGACGTCATTAGTTTCTTGGCCATTTGATGTGGATGTTGAGAATAATCAATGATTATCAAATCGGGTAGGAAACGGGGCTTAGAGGAAACCCTTCAAGGAGCTTAATTTGTTCTATAAAAAAACAGTTTGGGCTTTTGTTTTGAATTATTGTCCTTTTGGAACCAATATTACCAAATATCAACCAGCTGTCTTAACCATGTTTGGACAGTAGTTTCCTTGTTCAAAGAAATCCTCTACCCAGATTAATGCCTTAAAACTGCTATACCAGGAGTTTCCTTCAATGCATGAAGGTTTTGTCTTGCTATGGACTCACAGGAAATGTACCCTTGCTTCTGAAACCTTTGTGCTTGATTATAATCTTTACCTTTACAAGCAAAATACTTTTTGGAGGCAAGAAGTTTTCCTGTCAGACGAAGAAATATTGAGTTGTTAGTTTTGAGTCACAAATAGTCTGAAACCTAAAAATGTTCCTGGCTGTTAAGCATGGTAGGGGCAGCATCATGCTGCGGGGTGGTTGAGAGCACAATTTAAAATCCATCGTCTTACTTCTAAAGGTTAAATGAAAAGTTTTTGAATCTGACATTGTTAGTCTTGAAAAAGCTATTTTACTGTTTTGGGCATTTGGATGTGTGGTGTGGACCGTGTCACACAGCTGTTGGGCCGAAATAAAAGTTTACTAGCTGTATTGTCTCCTAATGGCAAGTATGAGTATTGAACTGATTTATTACCCGTTGTTTTTATTTTTCAATCCCTACATGTTTTATTTTATACCCAACCCATTTGTTTTTAGCACAACCAAGGATAGCTAGCATACAGCGAGAAAGAAGAAGCTTTTCAAACTTTCACTGGCTTTTGCTCTCGGTCTGCTCTGCCCGCCCAAAGAGGAGTGAAGCTTAATTTGTAAAGCATTAATATCAAACCTAAAACTTGCGTCTCGTTGTATGACGGTTCTCATAATTGCATATAGAGAGCCGATACGTGCATGACTTCACCAGTTCATTAATGCATTTAACAGCCATGCTGTGAGATCATATGTAGCACATGCATTGCTGCTTCTTCCATTTGGTATCCATGGTTCATGTTTAGTTTTTTGTTAATCAATGTTTCTTTTTGTTGTTGTAAGAAATTTGCTATTGTTGTGTCATTTTTTTATCATGTAAATGAAAAAGTTTTTTTTTCTATAGGGGCAACGAACACAAGAATGAAACCAAAAACAGGGCAGAAGTTAATCATTTCATATTTAAAGTGAACCAAAAGCCATTTTTATTAGTTTATCTTTTTTATTATTTATAAAAATTAATTATATGATAATTAATAGAACCGTCCGTATGGAAGATTGGTTAAACAAACGTCCAAGATAAATTGGTGTTCGCATCCGTCCTAAAAAACGTATTATTAGCCGATCTTTAATCATCATCACAAACTGTTTTCCTCCCATGCTGATGTTCCAGCTGTTGGTTAAGTGGTTAAACGTCAATTACTCCAACAACGTGTTCCAGGCTTTCTTTACAATCAAAAAATGCTTCTTCTTCCATTTCTGCTCATGAAAAATCAAAAGTAATGGCTTCCCTTGTTATTCAACTTTATTTTGGAGCTGGCAATGGCTTTGCCAGGTGTCAAACATGTTAAAATTAATTATTTCGATTCTAGCTCAGAGAAATGGGTTCCTGTTATGTTTTGGGAAAAGGCTCAACAAGGTGACGTTCCTCCCTTTATCAGTATCCAGGAATCTGTTCAATCCAACAGCTAAACGGTTAAAAAACAGAGAAACATAAATGATGTTCCAACGGGATAACTATTACAAATACGTCAAAACTGTGTGGAAAAAATTAAGCTAACATTAAACTTTGGAAAATGTCCTATTATACCCAGAAAGCAGAAACCGCCCCAGTTTAAGTGAACCACACTAATTCTGCAGAGAAGGGTGGATTTAACAGGAGCATTTGAAACATTCCTGTGGTTGTTTATTTTGTGTGTTTCTGATGGATTTCACAGTTGTTATCTGTGGTGAGATAGTGATTGGAGTTTGAACTTGTAACCCTGTAATAATGCCAGCAACTCCTAATGTAAGAGAATAAAAATTGCACTGCATGAGTAACAGTGTATGGTGTGCCAATTGAAAAGTTATACAGTAAAAACTAAGAGCAATATTTATGGTTATTTAGCATGTTGTCATATGTTTACCATCATTGTACTGTCATTCATACATTTATAAATATCACAGTTCCAAAATTAATATTTAAAATGACCAGCTAAAGATTTATATAAAAAATGAAATATGTATTTTGTTTAACTAAATATTTAGTTTGCAAATTAGCTATTTATTGTGAAATTAATATTTAGCTTCAAACTAAATGTTTTGCTTGGAGCTAAATGTTTTGTCTGTAAACTCAATATTAAGTTAACAAAATAAATATTTAAATTGAAATAAACATTAGCTAGCACCAAGCCAGCTAAATGTTTAGCTAATGTGCAAATGAAATTTGCTAATAAGCGGAATTGGACTTCCAAAACAAAAGCCTGTGAACCTCAGGCATCTTTGGACAAAGTGACACAAAACCAAATGTTTGTAAACTAAACATTTAGTTTTTGAGATCAATCTAATTTGTAAGAACAATAAAGTCAATCAATCAAGCTCTAAACTAAATATTTAGTTTGCAAACAAAGTTTTTTAATTTGTGAAATAAATATTTAGCTTACAAATGTAATATTTAGCTTGTGAAATAAATGTTTGGTTTGTAAAATAAATACTTGCTGACAAAATAGTTCACTGGCAATCTAAATATTTATTTTGGAACTTTGATATTTATAAATGTATGGCGGGGTATTAGTGCCAGGATAGAGATTTTTTTATTTTTATTTTGAGAATAAAGTCATAATATTATGAGAAAAAAGTTAAAAAATAACAAGAATGAAGTCATACCACATCATACCACAACCCGTTTCAGAAAGAAAGTTTTAAGCTCCGACCAGCATATGACGGCCAACCAGCTCCACCAATCAGCAACCTGGGTCCACTTTGACCTACTGCCTAATTTGATGCTGCTGTGCTAAAAGATTTCCTTATTTTTTAA
>NW_015150643.1:319970-350949 GCF_000732505.1 Cyprinodon variegatus | reverse complement strand
GAAATAGCTCACGTTTTTATACACGCAAACCTTTGATAGATCCGGCCCAATGACTTTATTCTTGTAATTTTATGACTATTCTCTTTGTGACTTTATTCTCATAATTTTAGGACTTTATTCTCACAATTTTAGGACTTTATTCTCATAATTTTATCACTATTCTCGTAATTTTACGACTTTATTGTCGTAATTGTATGACAATTCTCCTTGTGACTTTATTCTCCAAATTTTAGGACTTTTTTCTCGTAATTTTATGACTATGCTCGTTGCAACTTTATTCTTGTACTTTATGACTACTCTTCTATTTTTGTGACTTTATTCTCGTAAGTTTATGACTTAATTCTTGTAATTTTATGACTATTCTCTTTGTGACTTTATTCTCATAATTTTTTTAATTTCTCCTCATTATATTTTGACTTTATTCTTAAAAATGACTTGGAAAAACGCACACTTTTTTTGTCCTTTACAACAGTCTAAATAACTGAAAAAAATTGCTCTTCATTTTTGACTGTAACTTTACTAACGGCACCCCATAGAGTTGGGCTGAGTGTGAGGTGAGTAAATAATCCCTTTAAAGAGAGGGTGTGTGTGTGTGTGTGAGAGAGTGTCCCCCGGATGCCCATGGTTGATGTGGCACTCGCTGCATTTATCCCCTCCTCCGCCTCCTCTCGATTGGTCACGCCTTAGCTTCGCGGTGCATATGGGGGCAAAATGGCTGCTTCCAGCTCCCCGCAGACCCAAACAATAGCGGAAAAGCTGTCTGCTCTCTGCCGCCGGGAGTCCGATGCACTGCGGACCGGTGAGTACCGCGCGCCCTGACTTCCTGCGCTGCGCGTGCTCCCTGGAACAGCGGCGGTCGCGTCGCGCGGAACGTCTCGCGCCGCATCTTCAGTCACAGTGTTTCCAGACAACAGCCATTAAAAAAATATTTAAAAAAGCCAATAAAGAAAAAAAAAAACCAAACCGTCTAAGCAGCATGGAAAGGAGAGTCCGTGTCGCTCACAGCCTCACAGGTAGCGCATGTCAGGAGCTCCATAAAGCGGTTCATTGTTATTGTTCCTGTTTTCCGACACTAATCGGGACATGTTTTGTTATTTTCAGTTGTTAAATGTGTAGTTACAGTTTGTGAGCACTTAACGCCTGAGTTGTTCCTTTTAACTCGCCTCGGGTGACGTGCGTTGTATATTTATTTATTTTTTAGCGCTGCGGGAAATGTAAAATTACCTACAGTTGCCCAATCCTCGCCATTTTCCTCTGCTTTGATATTTGATAGGAGGACACGCTGTGCTTTTCAACTGCGTCTGCATTTTAAAACAAACTGTCTGAGGCGTTTATAGTTAATGCTGGAACTTTATTGGACTAAAAGTAGGAGCTTATAAATCATCTTCTCACAACTTATCCGGATAACTAGATTTAAAGTGTCACTTTTTTCCTGCAAGTGTCAGACTCGCCCACTATTTTTAATTTTTTTTTTCAGCGTTAATGGGAACAAAGTCTGATTACTTTATAAACACGCTCTATTGTTTTTAAATCAATATTGATTCTCCTCACCTCCTTGTGTAAATGGAGGTTTGGGTCACATCTCTCCTGTGAGGAGATGGAGTGACAGGCGCAGAGCCGCCCTCCACTCTCCAAGCATTGTCTGTCTCTTTCTCATTTAGCCATTTGTCGCAGAATGTGGCACTTTTGTCCCAGGAATGCATGACTGCGGAGAATCAAGTCTGCCATATTTGCTCTGGTGCAGCTATGACTCTTTTGACAGGAAACCATCCCTCCTATCATCTCTGATATTTGCATTTCAACAGAAAAAATGTCAGCGAGCCTCTGTTTGTGTGGGGGACTGAAAAAAATGCAGGAAGAGAGCTCATTTTTCTGATTATGCTCAGCTTTTTTATTTCTGAATATCTATAGTTATATATGTAAAGTTAATTATTATTTGTTATAAAGATTTATTACACTTTGAGGGATGATTGTCATTGATTGCAGCTCACCTTTAAATAAAACTGTAGGCTACATTACGTTTAACAGAAAATTAGAATATTCCCAAACAAATAATAGTCTGTCCGATAAGGGATTAAAAATAATTTTTTAATTCATCTACTAGGACAGGGGTAACCAATTAAAAATCAGTGGAGTCCGAATAAAGAAAATCAACAACCACTAAAGGTCCGGCGACATTTTTAATTATAATCTGTTACTTTAAACGCAATTTAACACTCAAATAAATTGAGGTTTTTATTAGATTAGATTGGATTAGATTAGATTCAACTTTATTGTCATTACACAGGTACAGGTTCAAGGCAACGAAATGCAGTTTAGGTCTAACCAGAAGTGCAATAGCAGCAAGTGCAGGATAAATAATGGTTCTATAAATACAGGACATGGGTTTCTAATGAATAAGTATGGAGATGAATTACATTATAAATAATGAATATAATATATAGGTCACTAGTGTTATGAACTAAATTTACAGCTGGATATGCTAATAATATATATATCTTAAGTATTTTTTGAAGTAGAGAACAGCAATGGTTCAGTTTGGTAAATAGACAATTTCCTGATTCACATCTTTTATAAAACACCTGAACTGAACGTTTTTTTTTCTTTTCTGGCTTAATAAGAGCAGTTGACTTCATGCTGCCCTGCAAGGCTTTAAACCTGGGTTTGAATGGCGACAAAGTCATTCTAAAGCACATATCAAGGAGCTCATTCTGAGCCTGGATCCATGTTTATTTTTGATTCTGTTCATGATGGAGAATCCTGCTTCACAGCAGCAGGTTGAGCCAAACATCCTCTAAATGTGCAGGGTCATCTTTGAGCACACCATTTCACTTTTCTTTCACCAGTTCACCGCAGTTCTTCCAACAGTCCACACTTTCTTTCACATTTTCTCATCATCGTTACTAGGCTTGCCACAGGTTTGCCTGCTGTGTCTAAAAGTAGCAGCAGCCCAGACTGACAGCTCATTGGTTAATTGGTTAGAGGGCTTTGCCGTACAAACAGGAGAAGCAGCGCAAGTGAAATCAGACACTGCCGTCGGATAACGTGCAGTTATTTATTCATATTTTAAGTCAGGTTGGTCCGGATTATCCAGCAGGTGGGTCTGGATCTGGACTGCGTCCTCTAATCCATGACCTCTATACTGGGAGATTAATACAAATTAAGTCCTTAGAAAGCTTATTGTTTTTTCAATAAAGGTGAAAGTTAAGAAGAAAACCTGTTACTTGCAGGACAATATACTTATGGATTCTTTTTTAAAGCCTTTTGGTTCGTTTTTAAACTAACTCCCTCAAGACTTACATCCATTCAGTGACCGGGCATTTTTTATACTTAAACTCAAGACCTTTTTATGCAAAGATGCTTTTAAATACTCAGTACTGTGGAGTTTGATTCTGGTTGTCAAACTTCTTATCTAATCTATAATTTGTGCTTGATTATATTGTTAATCACTTTGGCCGTCTGATTGGCTGTTATAAAGTGCTATATATATCAATAAATGAAGGATCCAGAGATAATGTTAGTGTCTTGGTTGTTCAGGAAGGCACAGAATCCAGGTTTTTAGAAGTTAAGAAAGAAGTTTCCACAGTCGGAGAGGATTTTAGGTGGTATATCATCCTCTGATGTTGGTCCAGATGTGTTTTATCCATGCAAAGCCAGCACAGACGTCTGCCAGGCTAATTCTTTATTCCAGTTTTTAAGAAACTCTTAAATGTAAGTGTGTGCAATGAATGTTTCTAATATTAGGGATACGTGATATTGGCGTTTTGCCTGATAACCAGTTTTTTTAATCTTAGACCTACTTACAAAAGTTATGTAGTTTACCTGCATAGTTGAGGAAAATAGTTCAGTCTTTTTTCTGAAACTTTAAAAAAGCAAACATTTAAGTTTACTTCAGCACGTCTTCTTTGCCCGACTCATGCATCAGCCAGGTGGTGCTGAAGGCATAAACTCACATCTTTGTCACAAAAACAGCAACTCACCTGCATCGTTACTGAATTTAGAGTCCGATATTTTTGAAAAAAGTATCTTTTCTGATAAGCTTTCTAGAAACACTGATGATAAACAATCATAATATTTAATCCGTCCAGCTTAACCATCAACTGTTTTTCATTTATCATGCTCCATCTTTGCCACAATCCTGTGGTGCTTTAAAATATACATGGTCCATGGTGATCAAAATATACGATTAAAAAGTATTTTAAATAAGCACTGTAATTGCATACACAAAATGATATTTTATTTAGATACTATCTACATTTCATAAAGTGGATACTTGTATTAATTTAGGCAATTTTTAAGCATATCTTGACCAAATTTTGAATTTTCAAAACCTGTATTTTACTATATTCCAGATTTTTTTTTTCCTTTTTTCCCAAATAAAACATGCTTAGACTAATTTAATATATTAGGAGGACAAAAAGTTAAAGTGTTGTAATCCTAGAATGTCATTTAAGATTATTAAATAACTATTGTTATGGCAACAGGATTGACTGGTGACACATTTATTTGTTGATTATATAATAATTGGGACAATAAAATACTAAGAATCACAAAATCTTTATGTAAGGAATTCATATACTGACTTAATTAGGGTAAAAGGGATGGCTCATATTTGACACCCAATATGTTGAAAGCTGCACATAGTAGGACTTCCATAAAATGAATGGATAAATTAATTTAACATACAAATAAATATTATATTTGCTGCTCATAGAAGGTCTTTATTTTAGAAGAAATGCAACCAGAATAAACTAATTATAGTTAGAGGATTGCAAATCAAAGATAAGGTTGAAGTTTTTGTCAATGATATTGCTATAGATGCTTATAGAAGTAAAACAGTCTAATTAAAATCTGTCTTTTTTGTACAATGAATTTTAACCTCTCATTACCCACCGTTTTAAAGCGTTTACAAATAATAACTCAGAATGCATGAAAATTACACTGTTTACCAATATAGACATGTTTGACATAACTGGAAAGCTTAGATTCTCCACAATTCAACCACCAGGTTCATTTTATGGACACAGCAAGCACAGATATAACACAGATATAGCAGCATGTCAAAATGTACCATGACAAAGCAGCAGCAAATACAATCAAGCATGTCTTTATAACTGCTGTTCAAAAACGACCTATTATTTTCAAGAATAAAAAAAAAGCAACTTTGAGTCTTGTTTGAACTGATGCAGCTTGGGTGTTTTACTCACCCAATTTCTATGTATATATTCAGAAACTACAAGGTGTTAGCTTTCAAATAATGTATTGCATATGTAATTTGGGCTTGCAGTTCCTCAGTTATTTGCTTTTCCATTTGGGTCTGCAAAATAGGCAAATTTCCCAGAAATTAGGTGGAAATTTAGAGGTTAAACAGTGAATTTCTTTAGCACTGAATTTTAAACACTGAATTTTTTTTACACATTGAATTCATTACACTGAATTTTTATCTGGTGAAAAATCAGCTGCAAAAAAAATCATTCAAAATTCGACTGCCAATGTGTGACCTTTCAATGCACTCAAGCTAAATCAATCTACACTCGATGCAGTCAGGAAGCTTCTAGCCAATGAAATTAGCTCATTCTGTCAGGGGGAAAAAAGGACGTTTGCCACCTTCAGCTTCTTCTGGATCAAACCAACAGCCTTGGCAGACAGGGGTGCTGCACCTGCTGTCATCGGCTCAGTTATTTCACTCAGTCCGATTAGATAAAAAACTCTGAAAAAGCTACCTGAAGTTTTGTAATAATATCTATTTAGCTAGAAAAACATCTCATTCACCCAACTGTTTTGTCACGTGACCAAATGATCTCATTTCATTAGCTAGAAGCTGCTCGACTGCATCGAGTGTTGTCCAAAAAGTCAACACATTTACAGTTGAATATTTTGCAGCTGAATTTTTTTGCAGGCAAATTTTCACCAGATAAAAATTCAGTGTAAGGAATTCAATGTGTAAAAAAATTCAGCGTTTAAAATTCCATGTACAAAAAAAAGGCAGATTGCAAAGACTGTTTATCTTCCATGGATGCTGGCTACAGAATAAAGTCTGATAGTATTACACCCGTTGAGGAGATCATGAGTAACAGGGTTGTGTTGCTGTGAGGGAAAGATTTATGAATTTAAAAAAAAAGATGCTTAATAAGAGGTTATAGTAAAAAGGTTGCATATGTGTTGAGGAACACATTAGAGCAAGGGTGTAACTTTGTGATGAAAGTTGGTGGTGATGCTCTAAGGGTGGCGGCTGATGGACCTACAGTTACTCGACTCTAAAGCTTTCAATAGGGTTTGTATTTTCCAAAATTCAGCTCAAACTGGGCATCTCTGCTTAGACTGCTGCCTCTACGACCCGGATAAAGCTGAAGAAAATGGATGGATGGATGAATTATGTCTTAGATTTGATTTGTAACTTAGTCATCATGACGAAAGGACAAGAAAAAAAAGTTTTACAGTATGGGATGTTCAGGAGCCTTAGAATCACTTTTACTACAACTACAGTTTTATGTGTGAAAGACAACTTTAATTTACATAACAGGTTCATGTTTATATATTTTGTTCATAGGTAATTTACATTTTTCAAGGTAAGGAAATAAAATGTCCTCCAGTTTTGAATGACTCGCATATCAGTGACTTTAATCGGTTGAATGGCCAATGTCGGATATTTAGTTTTAAAGCCAGTGTTAGTAGATACCGATAATGTCGGGCATTTCTAATTGATTTTACATAATTGACATTTAGCATTTATTTTGTATATATATCTATATACATATAGAATCAATAGATATTAGGGCTGAACAATTTTACCATAAATCTGAATGGCAATCATTTTGAACCAATATTGCGATTTTATTGCAGCTGCCCTTTACACTAAGAAAAAATATGTAGATGTTTCCTTAGACGGTTTCAGTTTTTTTCTAGTTTGGCCAGTGCCATTTTTTTGGCCCTGATACCCAATACCTGGCTGTGTACTATTGGATGATACCGATACCGATACCATCTGTTTGAAATTGATGTGTGTGTGTATATATAAAGAACCACATACTACTTAGATGTAAAATAATTGCCATCATGGCTTTGTCAAGCTGCTGCCTACCTTTGTAAAGCAGGAAAAAGACTAAAACAAAGTAAATCCAGTTTTTATTGCTTACCTGGAATGGGTGACAATAGTTGAATAAACTTTTGGTTCTCAATTTGATATCGGTGCCCTTTTTGTTAATACCCGCCGATAACGATACCAACATTTTAGTGCTGGATCGGGGCCCCGCCCGATACTGGTATCGGTGCAACACTAGTTTTTCCATGACCTTGTTGTAGGAATTTTCTGTCAACTTTGTGTGAAAAGGTTCCTACATCCTGCAACTGTCTCTTCCTCTCTGTATTATGGCAAAAAAAAAAATAAAAAATAATAATTATTGCCATCTAAAAGGCAAATATTTATCTCACGCTTTTACATGTGATGTGACTAAAACTGAATGCCTCTACCATTTGGAAATTGGAATTTTGCAAATGCAATCAATTGCCCACCTACCGTAGGTTTATAGATAAAATCAATTAAGGATGCACAATATATGTTATCTGTGCATTTTAAAATTCAGTCTTGTATGTATTGTATAATTCAAAGCAATATAAATAAAGTTTTAAAATAACATTTCTAAGCAAATATTTTTTGTCTACATATTTCATGTTTCTGAAGGACGTGTTATCGTACGTCTTAAGTGTATCACTGTGGCCTTTTAAAAAAACATTATTATAGAATAAAATGATGAGTCCGCCATGTTTACTAGAAACGACTATAATTATTCGCCTCTATGGAATCTGTGTAGGTGATGACAAGGATGCGGCAGATGAAGATGATGAGGAGGGTCTCCGGCTGTCGCTGGATGGTCTGTGCTCCAGTGTGGGGAAAAAGGACCGGCTCACTCAGAGGGAGGATGTAGGCACCAAAGGTGAGAACAAAACACAGAAATCATTAATTACACCAGAGCTTAACACAATATTTCACCAAACAAGCACAACTTTGATATATTTTTTTTTTTAATACTTCAATTTGAGGAAGGAAAAAATGTATTTTTCAATATTGATTGTAGCTTTTCAATTGCTCAAGACTTAAGCTCTTTGCTCCCAGCAGCATGCTTTAGCAGCACCATGTTTCATTATTTAATAAGAGTGATGATGATTATATATTAGCTTTCCACCATAAATTGCATTTTGCATTTCGGATGAATTTTTAAATTTTTTTGGACTTGTGTCTGATTCTTTCTGGCTCAAAGGGTAAGATTTTATGCCCTCATAGCGAAGGAAAACTGCAAATATATAACAGGTTTGGTCCTTCAAGCAGTTGTGTTCAGCCAACAGCAAAGCAATCGTGAACCAATTTCACTCGGGAAAATTCATGTCAGAGTGGAAACCTCACAAAGTCTCCCAGATCAAACGTGAGGTCAGGGTAGGGAGACATGGCTTAGGAGGAGGAAGGAAAGGCTTGTTGTGGACTAATTTGGACAGAGAGAAAAAGGATGAATAGATGTTAGGTGATCAGATGTTACATACAGATGTAAACTTTTTGACAATCTTAAACAATTAAACTGTCAAAATATTTCTAACTTTTTTTGTTGATGCATTTTACAGCCCAGAAGTGGAAGTGTGAGGTCTGCGACTCTCAGTTCGAGAGCAAACGTGGACTCTCCATCCACTCTCGCGCTCACCTGCGCCAGCTGGGCGTCACCGTCTCCGACAGCGGCTGGTCGGCCATCGATCTGCTCCACCGGGTGGCCATGGAACGCAGCATAGACGGCAAGATAAGCTCGTCTCTTCTCACGCCCAAGAAACCCTCCTTGCCTGTTTCTCTTAAAGATGAGGAGGACATGGAGCTGGACGAGAAACCCATCCCTCTGTCCATCCTGGCCAAAGCGGCAAAGGCGGTGCCGTCTGGCTCCGCCACGCCTACACCTTCTCCGGGTGCTTCTCCAGCTCCGGCTCACTCCAACTCGCCTTCCTCAGTAGTGAAGAAAGCCCCCATTTCATCTCTACTGCCCGTGTCTTCCCCTTTGCGCTCCCCAGAGCCCAAAGTTGGGGGACTGAAGGGCTTGACCTCTAACCTATCTGCTGCCTCTGCAACGTCAAAGCCACTTTGGGCTCCACAGGAGAACGATGCTCCCCTCAACCTCAGTAAGCATCATCTCTCTGGGATTGACTGGTGTTTAGTCTAATCAGTGTTAACTCAGTGGTTTCCTCTTGGTTTGCAGCACTGGATGCCGACTCCGATAAGGACATCGTTTGCCAGCTGTGCGGCGCCTGGTTCGAGACCCGTAAAGGCCTCTCCAGCCACGCGCGAGCCCACCTGCGACATTTCGGCGTGGAATACTCCGAGTCCAAGGGCTCTCCTATTGAACTCCTGAGCCAGCTGATGGACACGGACGACTTCAAGCACAAAGCAAGTGCGCTGGAGCTCGACTGTCCTACAGAAACGGAGGACGCCCCCGCCGCGCTTCCCACGGCGAAGCAGCCGGTGCTGACACTCTCCTCTTCTTCCTCTGCGTCACTCCTCTACAAGGTGACCACGGTCGGAGGTGGGTCCAAAGCTACCTCTTCCTCCGCTTCGTCCTTACCTGGCCGACCCGCCAAGCGGCTCAAGACTGCCTCCATGCAGGTCTTCCGCCTCAGCAGTGGCGAGCTGATGGCCCTTCCACACAGTAAGTGATGGTCGATGCAGAGATGTTCATGCCTCTGGTTGATTGACCAAACAAAAGTAGAGTAGAATTGTGAAACTGAAGGAAAAGTTTGGCTTTTCCGCAGTTTTCCGCCTGTGGTTTTCATTTTCTTTCGCTTTATGCTTTTGTTGGTCAGTTAAAAAAACAAAACAAAAAACTATGATGTTTTACCCTTTAAGTCAGAACTCTCTTGTTTTTTTTAGACGAACCTCCAAAGGAAATTGGCTGCGAATACTGCGGCGAGTATTTTGAGAACCGGAAAGGACTTTCCAGCCATGCCCGCTCCCACCTGCGCCAAATGGGGATCACGGAGTGGTCCGTCAACGGGTCACCAATCGACACGTTGAGGGAGATCATCACGAGGCGGGGCCTGCCCTGCGCTCTTCCTCTTAAGCCTCTGAAAACCCCTCCGTCGTCCTCTCCAGGACCCCCTCGCTCCCCTCTGTCCACTTCCTCGTCTCCCTCAGCCTCGCTCCTTGGCCGCCTGCCTTTTGCCTTCGCCCGCCCCTCCAGCCCGCCTCAGTCGGTGATGTCCAAGTCCAGCTCGGCCGCTCCGATGCCTTCCAGCGGCCTGACTCTCAAGCCAAAGCCCGAGCCGGTGCAGGTGGAGGTCACTGCGCCCGGAACTGTGGGGAGATCCAGAAGTTTTCCGGTTGACTCTCCGAACTCCAGCTGGAGCGGCTCTGATAAAGCTTACCCCCTCAACTTAGGTAACCCTAAAAAGATTCCTGTTGAATTCCTCCGTATTACCCACCCGATGAATGTAGTAATGCAGTGTTTGTCTGGTCATTTCTCAGCCATGTCCCACGAAGCGGAGCCTACGAGGGACATTCGATGCGAGTTCTGCGGGGAATATTTCGAGAACCGCAAAGGTCTTTCCAGCCACGCGCGGTCCCATCTAAGGCAAATGGGCATCACGGAGTGGTCCGTCAACGGCTCGCCCATCGACACCCTGAGGGAGGTCATGCACAAGCGAGGGGCTGGCGGCTCGTCTCGCTCAGAGCAAGGAGTGAAGAAAGAGTCCCGCCAAGGAACCAGCAGTCCCTTATGGGAAAACGTGGGAGGAGCCAGGGGGTCGGACGGTTTGGGTGTTTCCGGTTACCAGTCCTCCAAATTCCGTAAATCTCCTCTCAGTTTGGTGCAGTCTGGGTCACGGATCCTTAAACAGGGGGTGAGCTCCGTGGGTCAACCTGCGGGGAAGCTGTTCCGATTGTCCCCACTGGGTAAAAGGCCGTCATCAGATCAGGCCCAGTCGGCGGAGACTGGGGCAGCACAAGCACATCGGCTCAAGACCTTCTCATCACTTCCACACGATTTCTCCTACAAAAGGAAACCCTCGCCAGAAAAGCACGGACACCAGGGTGAGCGGCTGCTATTCTCACATCGGGTCCTTTCACATCAAACAGATTCCTAAACAGAACATCAAATCTCTTCCTGTTTTCCAGACCCCAGCTGCGAGCTTTGCGGCTTCTACTTTGAGAACCGTAAGGCTTTAGCCAGCCATGCGCGCGCCCACCTGAGGCAGTTCGGTGTGACCGAGTGGTCTGTGAACGGGTCGCCTATCGAGACGCTCAGCGCTTGGATCCGCAGCAGACCTCAGAAGGTTCTGGAGATGCACCGGAACTACATGCAGGGGAACCGCTCCACCCAGAAGAAGGTAAGAGATGGAAAAATGAAAACGGTTTTGAAATTTTATTCCTCAGTTTTACTTTAGTGTTCATTGGTTTCCAGTATTAGCTTTATGTTTTTCATACTTTTTATGTACAGTATTATGTATTCATTAGTCGGGATAGCAGCAGAATTGTGAATACACTAAAAATAATTAGATCCAAAGCTTTTTTTTTACTGAATCACAGTTTTATTGTCGTTTCATTTTATGGTTAAAATGGGCTTCAGTCATATCGTGTGCTATTCAGAGCTTTGACTGCATTTTTTTGCTCCTTTACATTTTTAACAGGCAGTAAGCTTGACTTTGGTGACATTAAGTCATTTACCTTTAGTCAACTTTTATTCTCCCTAAAAGCTAAAACACGTAATAAATATAAAACTATTTCTTCTTATTTTGAAGTTCTGGTAACTGGAAATCAAACGGCTCAAAAAACTAAGACTCAGTTGAAACCTTTGGATTAAAAAAGGTACTTAATCTTTTACTTATGACAAAGATCAATTTTACACAAATAGTTCATTTGAACCGACCTAACACTAGTAGTTATGAGTATTTATGAATTGTGCGTAATAAAAACTCAAAACAAGGCGCCATTTTTAGAAACTGGTTCAGTTATAGCTGAGGGGAAAAGAATAAAACATTTCATATCAGTTTGAAAAGTTGAGAAAAATGAAAGCAAAGTGACTTTATCAGTCATTTTAGAATGTTTTATTAGTTTTATAAAACACCATTTAGTTTCAGTTGGTTATATCTCTTTATTTCCTTATTTCAATCAGCAACACTTTTTTCTCTTTCTCTTTCAGTTTCAGTTTTTTTATTAGTTTACGTTTTTGAAAGGCCGATGCCGATATCAATTATTATGACATCAGTCTGATAGTTTTAGGTGAATTCTTGAAGCCAATATTAGTTTATTTTCCTTTGTTAAAGTCATAGAGAAGTCATATTTAAATGTCAAATCATTCTGGCTTAAACATGTATATAAATGTACTCTTCATAAGATGATATTGTCCAAAAATTTAGAAAATTTCTATTTAAAAAAAAATCCTGTCTTAAAATCTGTTTTTTTCCCCCGTTATCTTATGCAGGCAGGTTAGTTATTTGTCTGCTTGAACACCTAATAACGGTCATCTGTCAATCAAATATTTTCGGTCATAGCATTTTGATTCATATGTCGCAGCTAATATACGCAACGGTTAAAATGAGAAATAAGAATAATTTCCTTTCCCATTGAGTTCCGTCCCAGTGTTCACGGGGATGGACGTCTGTGTCCATCAGCAGGCGTAGAGCTAACAGAACTGGCAGCGTTGGGAGGCAAGGGCTCAAACATGTACGGCTGGAAGCCTTCTACACCAAACCAAGCTTCTGCCGCCCTGGCATCCTCTTCCACAACATCTTTGTCCCCCTCTTTCTTCCTCTAAATGAAAAATGTATGACGGAGGAGACTCATTCACGACCTCGGACACTAAACTCTCCTCCTCTTGCATGTTTCCTCTGTCCATAGCGTTCCTTGACAGTGTCGTTTCTAAGTCACCAATTTAGTGCTACTTGGTCCCAATGGAATTTGCCATTGGGAAGCTACTAGCGCTAAGCTGCTAACTGGTTAGCAAGATGCTTCAAAGAAAACGTCCGCAAACGGAAACAAACTTACTTGCGAACCTTCCCCCACAACAATCCCGCCCCCTTGATAAACGACTAATCACATTCACTTTATTCACTCGTGTAAAGTCGGGCACCACTTGGGAGAATTCAGAAATTAGCCGCCTCCCTACGACTTTAAAGGCTCTGTGTCTACACCTTGAAGCTTTCTCTCTCCAGTTATTTTTCTTAAAACAGATCACTCAAGACAAACTGTTTAAATAACACTTCATAACTTATATGTATTAAATAACCATGAGACATGGCAACAGATTTTGGGAAGTGGCCACGATTAACAGTTAAAGAGGTTTTTTATATGTTCCCAGTCTGCCACATCATCACTAGGGGTGTGCAAAATAATCGTCATGATGATGCATCGTGATTCTAATTTTCGTGATCTACTGCATCGATTCTTGACGGCAAGTATCGATTATTAATTTTAAAAAATTAATAAACAAGATTGCATGAATGGTTGGCGAACATCAGCCAAAAACAAGTGGTATACAACTTCCAGTCCAGTAGATGTTGCTGCGGATGTGTTGACGCACGCTGCCTTGTGAGCCGAGTCATTCAAAAACAAAACATGGAGGAGAAAATATTGGAATGCATCGCAATAATTCAAGTATAGTGATGCATCGTGATAGAATCGCATCGTGGCCTGTGAATCGTGATTTGAATTGAATCGTGACTTCTTTGGCAATACCCACCCCTAATCATCACATCATTACATCACACACGTTAGCAGATGAGGAAATATCCATGGCTCCAGCCTTATCAGAATATCACACTTTGTTCTTACTTGAAGGACACCGCTCTCATTCCTTTCCCAAATATTTGCCACATACAGAATGAAGATAACTGTATATCCGTACAAAGGGACTGTCTTTTAGATAAACTATTGTGCAAAAAAAACATCAGATCTAACATGCAAAAGGCAGCTAATATTAAGGCATAATAAACTCACACAACATCAATGTTAATTATCCCAACACTCAATTTGCATGATAAAAAAACTATGTGATAAACGTAACTGTAAAATGTTCTTTCAATCCGGGATCCCTTTGAAGAAAGGGTGCTTAAAGTGCAGCCCGTGTGCCATAATAAAAATACTTGAACTTTATTGAAGAAATTCACTTTCTGCATTTAACCAATCCCCTTGGGGAACAGTGGGCTGCCATTGTGCGGCACCCGAGGAGCAGTTAAGGGTCTTGTTCAGAGACCCAGAGTGGCAGTATGTGGGAGTGGGGCTTGAACTCAGAACCTCAGGATCCCAAGCTCTATCTCCTAACCACTAGGCCACTTCTCCTCTTTGAAGCAGTGGTGCTCAAAGTGCTGCCCATGGGGCATTTATGGCCCCATGAGCGATTAATGCAAAAACACAATTAAGAAAAGTATTTGGTTGCAAATTTATCTTTCAAAAACTAAACCGAAAAAATCTAAAAACCTTCTTAAGAGAAAACATTAAAGGAACAGGATAATATTTTGACCTTTTATGAGGCAAAATCCAAACATCTGTGGATTTGCTCTTTAATTAAACTTTGTAAAGCAAAGCGAGAGTGAGGCGTGTTCTCGTTGTTCAAAAACAAAGAAAAAAGTCAAAAATACAACAGTTATATTTCAAATCTACGATGATTTACACGTCTCTGTTCTACGGAAATTGGACTACTTTGCTGCTTATTAGTTCAGTTGACATTTTGACCCCCAATAAAAGTTTGGACGCCAACTTAAACTCAAACCTAATTATCATCTGAGACAAAACGCCCCAAAAGATGTTCTTCATGCAGTCTCAGATGTATTCAGATTTTCTGAATAACAACGTTCAGAAAATGCCGTGGAGAGAGAGAGGAGTGGAATCTGTTTTTCTTAAGTACTGAGTCAGGAGGGCTTGATCTCATAGGTTTCCGATGTTCCTGTAGAAAACATTTTTAAAAGCATGGATCGTTTTCCTTTCACAGCATATTTATGTGCTGCTCTGGGTTTTATCATGGAAAAAAGAACCCAGTGAAACACAACAAAGAACGGACAAATACGAAACCAAATAAGAAAAGGGACAAAATAAGAAATAAGATGACCTTTGTAGGATTATAAATAAGACTTTTAAACAAAGATATAAGCGATAGCTTTGCTGTTATGTTGAACCAACCCCTCTCCTTCCTGTGTTTCTGAACGGTCTCCATGCTTTCAGATGAGTCAGGCCTCTGCTGGCAAGGCGACAGACATTTTGTGTCCTGGAAAGCTGCAGACGTGTCGTCTCGCGGCTCAGAGCCTTACTGTTGATCCTGTGTCTTTTACTCCGTGCATATAAAAAAAAAAAAAAATCACTGTGGGGACGGATGCCAGAACCACTCTGCACTTCACTTGATAGTTACCATGGTAACCAGGGTCCCTGGCAGCTTATGTTTCATCTTCAGATAAATTATAGCGCGCTGTTGATGGAAGAAAATGTGTCATTTTTTCATGTCTGTCTGTGTGTGTGAGAGTGTTTTTTTTTTTTCTCTCTCTTGTTCTGAAATTACTTTCTGGTGCATTTGCGTCACTCCACACCTTCCCCCCCTGAGCTCTGATTTCCAGCATTTCTTTATTGTACTGGTATTATTCAACCCATCTATCAAAGTTGCAGCACGAGATGATTTGAAATAATATTTTAAACGTTCTATATTTAAAAACCTTTAAATTCTTCATGAAGGCTAACTGTATATGGCTGCATTCACAGGTGGTCACTAGGATGTTAAGCATATGTTACAAGATAATAAACGTATTTAATGATTAAAAAAGCGCTTTAAGTTGCTCTCTTCAGGCTGGTTAGACATTTCAGGGTGAGGTTGGGTGGAGCAGTGAGGAGTGTGATGTTGTCTGGCTAATAATAGGAGTGAGAGATATGATGAAAGCCTTTTTCATTTAGTGGAACAGTAAGACCTGTGTTTGTTCCTTGATTTATGCCGCGCAGAGATATTAATTTCCCCTTTTCTGCATTTTTATTGTAATTTATTGGCATTTCATACAAAAGACCAACAACACATAGAGGGAAAATTAATCTTTTGGGTATTTATCTACTGATGTTTTTGCTTGTTTGGTTTTCTTGTGTCCAATTTTCTTTGCAAAATGGTCGAGCTTAGTGAGATCGGACAGGAACGTTCCAGCTCATGAATGCTATCTGATCTAGGGATGCAACTAATTATTATTTTGGAAGTCGATTAATCAGTCCATTATTTTGTTGTTTAACTGATTCATAATTGGATATCAAAAGGTTCCTTAAAGAAGACCTTTTATGAATTTAACCAAGTCAAACTAAACCTTTTCCACTTGAGCAGTTCTGGAGTTTTGTTTTCATCTTAAATGCAACATGTTTACATATATATTTTTACAATTGTTGGTCTTAAGTGGGTTGCTCTGTTTAATCGATTACTAAATGATGATCATTTCAATAATGGATAAATCACGATTAATTGTTTCTGTCCTAATCTGATCCAAACCCTTTGTAGCGGTATTGCTGTATTATAGCTCTGAGTTGTATTTTTGGGGTGAACCTGTCTTCCGTATCGAGTCTTTCTTTCCAGGATTGTCCCATTTTTACCAAGATCAGTTTGAGTGCAGCAGTTGCTCCCATCCTCTGCTAATTAAGCCCACTCTTATTTATTTCTATCTTTCCTTCATGTTTGGCAGGAATGTACAAATCTTCCCTTAAGATGTAAATGTCGCTCTGAGGGGGGCCAGGTTCACTTTTGCTTTTCTCACAAATAGGTGAAACTAAGGAGGTAAAGGGGTTTATACGCATGGTTTTCACGTCCATTAAGCTAATTGAAATTTAGAGGATGGGTCCAATTTCAGTATACTTTTTACAGCTTTCAATATAACCAGCCGTCGATACGTCTATTATGGCCCTATTGTTATGTCCACATTCTGCTCTCAAGCCTGGAGGGTTTTGATGGAACTAGAGTTTGACCTAATCGGGTTTTTTAAGGGTAATGCTGATTATTAGACATCAGTCTAACAGATACCTGGTATGTTCTGCCAATAATTTTGCAGACCGATCCTCAGGCCAAAATTGATTTCCCTTCCTCCATTTACATGACAATGTTACATAAGTAGGGATATAAATTTGTTTCAAAAAAGCAAAGAAAACATGTGAACAATTGATAGGAAATGGAGGAATGGTGAATGCGTGAGCTAAAAGCATGGCTGCTGAACGCACTAATGAATCTGGACATACTGGCCGATACGATAAAAGGGGAAAAATTATATCGGCCCAAAAATATCAGCCGACCAATATCTGCACTCTTTAGATTTTAGTTATTGTCGTGGTTTAATCGGATAATATCCTGTCTCTGCAATCAAGTCTACAGAACCTGAGAGATGTCATGGAGAGAAAAAAGAGATATGGATTATGCACCAAAATATGAATTTGTTCCCAAAAAGTACTGATTGTGTTGGAAACGTCTCACTATGTTTCAGTATTTGTGTTATTTACATTTTTGAAAACATTCCCCATGTCTTCAGCGCGTTCGTTTGATGTAAAGCAGATAAATTGGGGCAGTGAGTTAAAATTCAGTGCTTCATTTAAAACAAAGATCTTTGCTAAGGTCCAAAATTATCCTCACAGGATCCAGAATTCACAGTTTAAAAGCTTGAATCTCTGCTTTGATCTTGTCCAGATCTTTTCTTCTCGGTTTGCTGCCTTATAGTGAAGGAGGGATAATCTTTGTAAACATAACCTATATCTGAACCTCCTTTGAGCCATAAAACCGCTCTATCTACAGGAGACCTGCAGTAGAGCCTCCTAATGGGTCAGAAAATACAGAGGAGTTGGAGGTTAGGAGAAAAGATCCTACATCAGGTTCTATTCCTTAGAAACACATCCTGAAGTGAAAACATTCATAATAATTCAATATCTAAGTATGCTCATATGTCTACACAAGCTTAAATAAATTTACATGAGAGCATACGTTTGAATCCTAAAACAGCCACAGATCACCGTAGTACTCTCCAGATCCTTACTGCTGGTCATCAATGAACTTGATCCCGGTGTTCGAGTTGATCTGCGGTGAAGCGACGCGTCTCTAGGGCGACCCGACCTCTAAAGGAAAAAAAATAAAGGCTATTTATGCGGGAGAAGAGCATTTTTTTCTTTTACCATTTGCTGCTATTGTTGTTATATGTCACACTCATCTGTTTATCATCAGAAAAATAGCTTTAGTAAACTTCAAAAACAGCTGCCAGAGAATCCACCTTCACTGAACACCCAGTTGTAAACTGTTCCTGTCATTTTTTTTTCTATAAACCTGACCATACAGGTAGCAGCGTAGGTCGCTAAAGGCTGGACTTTTTATCCAGCTTTAAAGGCGTTGTGGAGGATTTTTTTAAAAGAAAAACAAAAAATTTACGTGCAAGGGCGTGCACGAGCCCTTTTCTCCTCGTGCACGCCCTGTTTAAGATGTACTCCCGCAGCTTGTCGCATCGAGCTTTTCGCAGGTATGATGCAGACATTTCTGATTTATGCTCAATATTAAAGTGTGGTCTGCAGTCTGGAAATCACCAACTAGCTGTGGCCGAGGCGGCGAGGAAATGGGGGCAAGTTTGTCCGACAATGTAGGGACATAAGGGGGAAAAAGAGCGGGGATCCAGATGGAAAAAGGGTCCCAGCGTTCTCACGCACATCGCTCTTCTAGCTGGTCCAACTTCATGAGTCGTTTTCCACAATGGCGGTCATACAAACAAAAGAGACCTCCTGTCTGCGGCACTGGGGGCGGGGACGTCTCTGCGTTCACCGCTACACCTACGCAGACAAACTAATTTCAAAGTATAAATCAGCCTTTACTGTCTCCACATACAGCGGGGACTTTATAGCAAACTCAGCTAACCGACAGACAGATGATTTTTGCCCCATTGGTCACATAACTCCTCCTCCACTGCGCCATCTTTGTTATTAGTCGCCACTGTCAGGTAGGTAAAGCCTATGGCGACAGTGGGCCACTGAGACAGCAACTCCCATAGTGCTTTGTAAGGAGAGCTCTCCGTGCAAAGCATTCTGGGATATATCTGCCTCCTCTGAGGCCTTTCTTTTCTTCTCATAGACACTTTTTCTCTTATGACCCTTAGCCGTTTTTAAAAACATCTTTCCCTTTCCTCGTTTTTCAAAAGGAAATACTGGTTCTACAAGCTAAAATTGGTGCAGCCATGTTTGTTTTACGTCAGCCCTCTGCTTTTGGTTGATGCGTTGATGTCATACACGTCACTAGATGTATTTTCGGGGCTTTGTGAATTCGCAAATGTCATGACATTTCATCTTGTATGCAAGATAAATCAGAAAGTTTGGCTTCCCCTCTCTTCCCTCCCGCCGCACCTGCTGCACAAAGTTGAATGGTCTAAAAGAAGCATTTTATGGAGTTGTTTTTTTCCCCTTAGTTTTGTAATTTTGTTTTCATACAGTATTATATGTATATTTTGATATTTGGTAACTATGTGTTTCTTTACAAATTATCATTTTATATTTTTTAAATACTTGAAGGTCTTATTTCAGACAAAAGGACACAATTCAGCTCATTTTCTCTTCGTTTTGTTAATATTATGCAATTTTTCAATAGTACATTTTATTGAAAATGGAAACAAATACTTTGTGATAAGCAGAAGGAGCCTTAGAATAGATAACAGCTCTTTATTTGACCAGATTTCCTTTTGTGAGCTGAAAAAGACATTTGGCACAGGTTTGGCCAATTTTGGCCGAAATGTGTCAAAATCACAGGTCCACTTGGTACACAGCCGACTAAAACCTTTGTGGATCCAATATGCTCTGACTGCTTCAGTCCAAATTTTCTGCAGTTATGGCCAAGATGTGGATCTATTAAGTCTGAGACCTCATCCAATGTTTCAAAGGATTTTTCATTGTATTTTACTGGGATTGTTATGTACAATATTTAGGTCAGACTAAAAAAAATGTAGATTTTTGCTGTTAAATCACCAATAAATCAGACAAGGTGACATTTACAATATTGGTTACACTTGAAAACTGTAATGCATTTCTATCACACAAATAGAAAGTTTTACATTTACACTTTACCACTTCGGAGATGTACCTGCTTTATATCAGACAGGTGATTCCACCTTGAAATTACCTGTGAAATCCTCCGGGCTTTAGGGGGTAAATGTTATCATCCTTGACCTGTTCTGTTTTTGTTTTAAACAACCTAAAATAAAACTCAATCCAGCCACCCCCGTCCATCTTGTTTTGCTACATCTATTCCTCGAACTGTTTGAGGTTATGTGCAGGAAGATGGTGTGTTCGTTTTTTGTACCTTTGTTATGGCAACAATTATGTATAAATAAGTAATTTTGAGGGAACAAACAAGTCATTTGTACGGACGCTTTATCTTCCCTCCTCTGTGTCATTTCTATTTAGATGTTACATTTTACACTGTTGAAGTTTCATATCATCAAGATACAAACAGATGAAGTAATAGAGATTGTAGTTTGGTAAGTCTGTATTAAATCTATGAAGTTTATTTTTTAGCATTCAGGTCAGAGGGTTAAAACCTCTGCAGAAGCTTCAGCTTTTTGTTTCTGCATCATGGAAGGTTTTTAGCTCTTTTGTTGCTCACTGTAATTCTCTTAAAGCCTTTCCCCCTCTTCTGTGCTTGTGTCTTGAGTAACTATTTGGCATCTGTTGCCAGAAATTTGCAGCTATTTAGTAGAAATGTGCTGCGTCTGCACTACTCTCCTGTTTGGCAGGAGTTCAACTTCAGCTGTTATCCAAGTCCTTTGTGCCAAACCTTGTTTTTTATGCTCCATAGTTCCCTATAACATGTCGCAGATGGCAAACATTCACAAGATGATTAAACTTCCAACTGAAGAGGTCATTTTTTTTTTCCATAGCTTTCTTTAAAACCTTTGTACTAAAATTTAAAGTAGCAAAATGCATATATCTATGGGTTCCATCAGTGATTACAGTGAAGACGGCTTCTTGTGCCAGAAGCTGATGCTACAATACTCTCTGCAACACAATTGGCACATTTCCTCCCATCTGTGCCACCTGGGAGGAAATGTGCACATTCTATGTGATTTTAGTAACTGATGCAATAAGATGCTCTAGGTGCTATAGTTTAGCTCCTATAGCTGGGAAAACGTAATTTTAGAGTTATTTATTGTCATTATTTTAGTAGATTGCTTCAGCTTTCCTTTTACTGGTTAGCTTCCTGTTGACAGAACTAAATAAGATGCGGCATGCCGTAGAAGATTCAACATCACTTTTTCTAGACCTGCCATAGTCGTGTGTATGTGTATATTTTCCTTGGCTTGTCTTTACAGAAAGGGGTGGAGCTATAGGGGAGGAGCATAGTCACTCCTAGCCAATCATCTGGAGCTGATTGGTTATGGGTGACGTCCAGCTGTGTTTGATCAAACTGATTGGACTTGATTAGGAAAGGCACACAGCTTTCTATATAAGACCTTACAGCTCACTAGTGATGGTGAAATTAGGCCTCATGAGGCATTTGAACCTTTTGGCCAAATTGCTTCAACAATCTACACAGTTCATGAAACCTCATGTGAACATGTCACCACCTACTGGTGGAGTGCAGAACTACAGATAGTATTATAATTGTGATTGTAATAAAAGCAGTGGTCCGGCTTTGGACCCCAGGTTTCCCTTCTTAGATGTTGGTCTAGATTTTGCTCCATAAATAAATCCATTAGAAGACAACTTAATACCCAACAATCCCACTGCTCTGTGTAAAAGAAAAAAAAACCCTTTTACCTTCATGTGCGGTGACACGTGGTGAATCCACAGTCGTAGGGAAGCGACCCTCTGCAGAGGGCTTATTTTCTCCTTACATGCTGCAGGATTTCTCCCTATATGTATGGATCCCTGCAAACAGTAGGTAATAAATCACACGGTCCAGATTCATATAGTAGAAATGTTTTAAACTGAGTGGCCCTATTCATTAGAAATCCTGAGTTTTGTCACAGCAAGCTCAGAGGAGTTAATACGATATTATATATATTATAAGATAGGGGTAACTAATTAAAAATAATATAAAGAATAAAGAAAATCATCAACCAGCAAAGGTCCAGAGACATTTTTAATTATAATCTGTTACTTTAAACAGAATTTAACAAAAATAAAAAGCAGGTTTTTATGCATCCATGTTATACATTGAATAAAAAATAAATAAAATAAATTTTTCCATTTAAAATCTAAAATGTTTTTTGAAATGGAGAAAAACAATCAATTCAATTTCAATTCAGTTTATTAATATAGCGCCAAATTCACAACACATGTCATCTCAAGGCACTTTACAGTTCAACAAGATCATACAGTCAAATTGATTCAAAGTTTTCTATCCTCAATCCTTCAGTTTCTTTACCATATTAACAAGAGAAGCATTTGCAAGGAAAATTAGACACTGCCGTCGGTCAACATGCAGTAATTTATAAATGTTTTAAATCAGGTTGGTTCCGGATTAGCCAGCAGGTGGGTCCGGATCCGGAGCATGGTCCGCTAATCCGTGACCTCTGCTATAAGATAATGAGAAAAGGTCTGCAGGAGGTTTTAGCAATCAGCAAACCTAAAATAACCAACAAAAAAATAACATATAATTTGAAAGCTTCCATCTAATAACTAATAATCCTGACTTCATTAAAGCTCAATCGGTGTGAAACAGAACACCAGTTTTCTGCAGGTCTGATACAAAGTAAGCTGTGAGTTGCTTTTTGGTCGTGTTTTGCCTCCTGGGTCACTTGGACGAGGAGAAATTTATGGTGAAACATGGTTTTCACCACTTCCTGGTAGCGCCCCGAACACTGGAACATTCAAAAGTGTAGAAATGAGTCTGTGACCAAAGTCATCAGTGTGTTTAGAAACAGTAAGCTTCTAGAGACATTGAAATAAAGCATAAACATCATGCATCATCATTTAAGAGGAGAAACCTGATTTTAGGTCCCCACTTAGAGTGGTCAATGATAATTAGCACTGATGGCAGGAAGGGTTATTTTCTTTTAGGATACTTGGAGTTTTTTTTAACTATTTATTTTCAAGAATTTTCACAACAAAAGAACATTCCCTTAACCGAGAGGAATGAAATCAATAACAGAAATACTGATGCCACATATACAATATTTCAACATAAATGCAGCACAATAAACCAGATCACCTGGAACTTTGAATACCTTAAAAGAGAAAACTGCACATACACACTACCATACAGTATGTATATAATATACATACACACAAACCCACACCCCTCCCCTTCCCCTCCAGGGTGCTCACCCACAGGACAAAAATACGGAGTTCAGGTATTTTTAAGCTTTTTAAAGCTATTTGGAGCTTATTTTCTTTAAGTTTTTGATACTTATTCCCAGTGTCTCTGTGGAACATTTTTTCCCATTATTGCTGCAAAAGCATGTTTTAAATTTGGGGAAAAATGCAAAGTAACAGCAATTTTCTCAGTTCTTATTTGTTCACAAAAATTTGTTCACTTCTATTCTATTTTTCAGATTGAGTTTAAGTCTTGCGTTGTTTTTAAATTGCGTTTCCCTAGGTAAACTCAAGCGATCGGCGCCTTTGCATTGTCGTCAAAGTCTCACACAGGAAAAAGATGCCTGACATGTTGCTAAACACTTTATTGGGAGGAAAAAAAGGTTTCCAAGTTGGCAACGGTGTCATCTGTTCGGTTTGTTTCTCAATAGCCTGATCTGATCCTTAAGGCTGATTTATGCTCAGAAACCAGGTGGCCTGCATGTGTGTCTCAGTGAATGCAGATGTTCCTCCGCCCTTTCCGCAGACAGAGGAGGCTTCTGATTGGTCAACTCTACACTATGTGTATTTCCTGTTTGGTACCTTACCAGCTTGTTTTGTTTCTATGACCGCCATTGTGGAAAATGACTCGTGAAGATGGACCATCAAGAAGAGCGAGGTGCGCGAGAACGCCGGGACCCTTTACCAGGGGCGGGTTTAGGAAATTTGGGGCCCTAGGCAAAGACAGGCCGGGGGCCCTCTGAATTAAGAAGACAACACATAAAACAGACCCATTATACAGATACAGAAATTTTAATATAATAGACAGACATTATTTGTTCTAGGTTTTGTCCCTCTCTTGGTGTTGTTTTCCTCTCTCTGTTTTCTACTCAGCTGACTTTTCATGTCATCTCAAAAGGAATGAAACTAACCTCACTTAGCTTATTGCTCCTTCCAAAAAGGCGACAGCAAAAGTAAATAACCCAGTCCTTCTTTCCACCGTACACAAGCCATGATCTGCTAATCTGTTCTCCATTTTTCATTTGTATGAAATAATAGCTGCATGAATCATGACAGCAGACAATATAGAGGAGAGCAGGAGGCGGGGTTACCAATCTACTTGCTCTGGAGAGCAGAGCTCGCTGCTTTTATATCTTGTTGCCAAAGTCTCCACTAGAAGGAAAAAAGCCACTAGATATGGCGCTAGGTGTTTTTTTTTAAATAAAAGCGCTAGAGGGTTCTGAAATACACCTGTGCCTGAGACACACTTAATATTATAAGCATTCTGATATTGTTTTAATGAAAGGATTTTTATCAAAAACATAATTAATGTGCACAAATAAGTAATAGCTGTATGGAAAAGGAGTTTTATGGGGCCCCCAGGAACTTGGGGCCCTAGGCAACTGCCTAGGTTTGCCTAATGGTAAATCCACCCCTGCCCTTTATCCTCCTGGATCCCCGCTCTTTTTCGCCCTCATGTCCCTCTGTTGTTGCATAAACTTGCCTCCACTTCCTCGACTTCTCAGCCGTATCTAGACCCACAGCTAGTTCCCGATTGTCCCTCTCTCAATGTGGCGTGAAATCACATAGTGCAGACCACGCTTCAATATTGGGCATAAATCACAAATATCTGCATCAAGCTCACTGTGACACACTGCTGTAGGGAGGATAACTAGCCCTTTACTCTGCTTTTCTCACTTGTTGCCTCCTAACTACACTGCGGCTGTTTATTGTATAATATTTATGTAGAAAATTTGCATTTAAGCAGAGATTTTCTTTAAAGTGCTGATTTGTTTTTCCTTGTTCCAGAAGAGGAGCTCCCTGGCTTTGTCAGCGGATTCTGATCATGTCCTCCCCATCTCATCGCAGAAGGCCCACTCCTCGTACTCCTCTTCCTCCCAATGGTCTCCTTCCTTCGCTGCTAGCCTGGCTCGCCCGCGGAGCCAAGAGCTCCAGCGCGGCTCCTCAGAGACGGCTGACGAGGAGTCGGGTACCAGCTCACGGTCGGCTTCAGGCCGGGCCGGCGGCAGCAGCCCCACCTTCTCACGCCTCGGCAGCAGCCTGCAGACGCAGGTGGCCCGCAGCGAGCTGAATGTCCGCCTGTCAAGAGGTATGCAAGGGTGCAGAATAATGTTTGGAGCTGGTGTTTGAACCTTTGATTTCTACTCAGATACATGTAGGTTTTAGTTTCAGTTTCCTTTGAACTGCAAGACCTTTTCAGTTTGTTGACATAATGGGATTAGATTACAAATTGAAGGGATAATGATCGTCATCACTGTCATGTTGGAAATGATCCAACACACCTGAGCTGCTGTTTGTTTCTCTAAAAAGGCTGTTATTCAGAAACTGCTGTCATGTTCTAATTTTAGATATTTCTAACTTCTCTACAGATTTCCTTTTATATTTCTTTTAGTGACACTTTAAAAAAAACTACATTTTGTATCCTGCTGCTTCAGGGAAAATAATTACCCATTATCAGGCAGTTTATTCCTCATTTCCTTCAACTTCTCTCACAAACTGGGATTTGAAGAACTGGATCAAAGTGGAGAGAAAAAAACGAGTCTTGGTTGGAGTGAAAATATGAAAATGGAGGAATTATTTTGTAAGAAGTAATTTCTACTCATCATAAATAAAATCCCACCTTATCGCTTCAGAACCCACCTGGTGGGTAAATTGATTACTTTCATTATGTGAAAAATTAAACTGTCCTCCATAAAAAAAGCCTCAGCATCATAAAGGCAGAGGAACACAGCAGGTCGTCAAACTATGCTCCAAGCTTTCAACATCTCACAAAGATCAGCTTAACACTCCATCCACCCACAGACCCTGCAGAACAGAAATGTGTTCCTAGGTTTTAGTTGCTTCAGGAGCTCATTCTGAAAACCTGCTTGGTTTTCTTCCTCCAAGGTTTCGAGCGTCGGCCCATGAAGCACCCATCCTGCCCAGACGGATCAGAGCGAGACACTGGCTCTCCAAAGCCGCCACGCACAGGCACCGTCCCCTCACTGGTGCCCAAACCCCCTTCCTACCCACTGGTCAAACTGGTGGGCAAGTTCTACACCCTGAAGTGCCGGTAAGGAAAACCTGAAGGCCGAATTTGTTAGAGGTGTGTGGATGAGAGTTAAGCGTTATTAGCGACGTTAGACGTTATTAGAGTTCAGCGATGTTACTTCCTCCTCTTCAGTTTTCAGCTGCAGTTTGAGGAGAATTGGAAACCTTTTAGGATCCTCAGACACAAAAAGGGTTTAAAGTCGTAGGGAAGTCATATTTAAATGTCAAATCATTCTGGCTTAACATGTATAGAACTATATTGTCCCAAAATTTAGAAAATGTCAATAAAAAAAAATCCTGTCTTAAAATCTGTGTATTAGGCCAGTTAGTTATACGTCAGCTTGTACATCTAAATTCGGCCAATCATATATCAACCGTCATCTGTCAATCAATTTTTTTTCGGTCATAGGATCTTAGTATCGCTGCTAATATCCGCAATGGTTGAATTAAGAATAATTTCCTTTCCCATTGAGTTCCGTCCCAGTGTTCACGGGGATGGACGTCTGTGTCTTCAGCAGGCGTAGAGCTAACAGAACTGGCAGCGTTGCAAAGCGAGGGCTCAAACATGTACGGCTGGAAGCCTTCTACACCAAACCAAGCTTCTGCCGCCCTGGCGTCCTCTTCCACAACATCTTCGTCACCACTTTCCACCTCTAAATAAAACATGTATGATGGAGGAGACTCATCCATGACCTCCGACACAAAACTCTCCTCCTCTTGCATGTTTCCGCTGTCCATAGCGTTCGTTGACAGTGTCGTTTCCAAGTGACCAATTTAGTGCTACTTGGTCCCAATGGAATTTCCCATTGGGACCAAGTAGCACTAAGTTGCTAACTGGTTAGCAAGATGCTTCCAACAAACCGGCCACAATCAAACATGCTTGTGAGCCTTCCGTCACAGCAGTCCCGCCCTCTTGATAAACAACCAATCACATTCACTTTATTTACTCGTGTAAAGTCGTGCACCACTCGGGAGAATTCAGAAATGGAACGGTTGGAACAGCCGCTTCCCTACGACTTTAAGTTCTGATGCAGCTGCTCTAAAAATGCTCTGAATGATTCAGCAGCCTGACTGAAAGCTGCAGTTTTCCTTTCCTTTTGTCAACCTTTTGTGCTTTTCTCTGTTTTTCCAGGTTCTGCGAGGTGGAGTTCCACGGCCCGCTGTCGGTGCAGGAGGACTGGATCAGACACCTCCAGCAGCACATCTTCAAGATGAACTACAATAAGCCTGGCGCTCTAAAAGCAGCCGCCAACCCCACCCCGGTCCAGGCCTCGGACCCCGGTTCAAGAACCGCCTCCACCCCGACCCGCTCCACCGCCCCCAACAGCCGCTCCCCAACGCCCGTGGCAGAGTTCGCCCCTGCCATAACTGCCAAAGAGATCACCCAGGTCTCAGAGGAGCAGCTCGCCATAATCCCCACTCCCCTTCCTCTCCCGACGCAGACGGTGTGAGCTCCAGCTCCTCCTCCTGTGTCTCTACAGGTCCACCTTTGTTCGTCCATTGCTTTCCTTCCTTTTAACCTTCAGCAAACTTTTAGGGAGGAACTTCCCTTTATCAGAAGAGCACCTTTGAAGCATCTCTAGTGTCCCCAAGTCCAGTTGCCATGGGAACAAAACTCTCCGGGCTCCTCTGAGGTTTGGGGATGGGTGATGATGGTAACTGTCCGAAATACTACTTTGTGTTTGCCTTGTTTATACAGAATGTTCAGGCGTTACTGTACTTCCCCCATTCACTGGGAGGGTAAGAGGCTGTTATTAACCCTTTGTTACTCTTTAACTGCCCCACCCCTTTTAAAGTTCCTGACTGAGATTCTAATCCTGCTTGTCTCACAGTTGAGACTATAAATGTTAGCTGACACCTAGTGTTTATAAAAAGGCACTTTTTTTTATTTCATTTTTTTTATTTGACACTTTCACCCTGCACTTAACGAAACACAATTAGCACCCGTTAAGGTGTAATATTAAAAAAGGAGATAGAAGCACACGTGAGGAGAAATCGCTCCACTTCACCTTTTTTTTTGTGTCTGTAGGCGTGATACAGTCCCCTGATGTAAACGTACATTCAGCTTGAATGTAGCACCTGTTATGACCTCATTTAAACATTAATCCACAAACATGCGGTCCAAAACAAAAGTATACACACCCCTTGAACTTTATTTGTTCCTGATCATTTGTCATTTTAATGCATTTTACAGTCATTGAATGATTTAAATCAGGGGTTCCTAAATAGGACGTAATTCCTGAGGCGTATATAGAGAGCAAATTTATTATGTCATGTCCCTTTAAATAGATTAATACGAGTAAATAAGAAGACGTAACATTTATTTATTAATTTATTTATCTAAAACATGATGCAAATAATAAATTTACCATAAAAATTCTGAAGTGCACAATAATTAACATCCTATTCACATAAAAAAGGGTTTGATTAAATAAAATGTTTTTAAAATAGATTTGTTTAAACATGAATATAACTACTTCCATCTAAATGTATGAATAAATATAATGTATGAATAATTAACCTTTATTTAACCAGGAAAAAAATCCCATTGATATTAAAAACCTCTTTTTCAAGGTAGTCCTGGCCAAGAGGCTAATTCCTGCATTTCGATGTGTTTATTTTTTATTTATTATGTGTCTATTTTTGTCCCGATTATAGGAGCTATCTCTACTTGACTAGTGGTGGAAATTTGTAAAAGGAAAATGAAAAAAAGATGCAATCCTGGCATGAAACTTTGAAAAACTTTTTAAATAAAAAAAAGCTTTTGAGAGGAGCTTTGCTTTTTTATTAGATTTGTTTTCAAATACTATATATTTTTTCAAATTTTAATTAAAAAAACTTTTTTTTTTTTTTAAGTTTTTATATTTCCAAATTTTTATTTTCAAATGCTTCTTTTTTCCGATTAAGTTTTATAAACTGCATTCTTTTAAAATTGTGTTTTAAAGATCACATTCTCTTTACTTTTGGCTTTTTTCTACAGTGAGAAGTGAAGATGCATTTCTATTGGTCTGCAGGGCTAAAAACATTTTTATTGTTATTTTTTTTTATTTGTGAAGAGAATGAAGGTTAAAAAACAGGAAAGTAACTCTCAAAACATGTTTTTTTTTCCTGCAACAATAGTGAAAATTCAAATATTATCTAAAATAATTCATCCCTGAATGTAACTCCAGCTCTGCTATTTAAATTAACTTCATTAAAGTTATACAAATAAAAAAAGTAAAACTAGGGGGAAAAAAGGGGGGTTTCAAGGGGTGTGAATACTTTTCTTTAAGGTACACACGTATCAAAGTCCACACCTTCAACTCTACTGATGCTTGTGCCTCTCTTAGTGCGACTGAAGCTTTTCAGGCTCGTCTCAGTTTGTCCAATCAGTCTTGCCATGTTCTCGCCTTTTTTTCAGTCTAACCCATTATTAGTTAATTTATTTTTTAGCGTCTGAATGTGGGGACGGGCTTCGATTCTTTTTAAAGCTGAAGTATAACGAGCGTTGGGTCATCAGTGTGCGCCTGGGTTAGTTTGTACATTTTTGTACACTCACTACAAACGTGTCCTTTTTGTTGTTTAAGGAAAAGATTCAAGCGAAGCTGCTTGAACGAGAGTTAAAAGGGACTCGTGTGTGAGCCTGTCTGGCTGTGGAGTCTGGTCTGGACTTGAAATTCACCCATGGTTGTGAGGATGTGCCAAAGAGCCCGTTTACTTCCATATCCTGCCTCTGTAAAAGCTGTTTACATTGGACCCGATGGTGAGGAGCCAGCACGCTCGGTGGACGACGGCGGACTCAACCTTTTGTTTTGGCATAAATCCTGCTTCCTAAAAGACTTGATGGGACAAGCGTTACTGTAGGGTTATATTTATTCCACTTGCAAACCAAACACGAGTGAAAAAAGGGGGCGGGGCTTTTGAGATCAGTGGGAAACGTCTGGATCCCGAGGCTGTAATCAGCTCATTTTTATTTTTGACGTTTCCTCTGTTCAGACGTTAGGAGACACTTCAAGGGTCCATCCAGGTTGAGATTTCCAGTGTTTCCCATGCTTAAAACGTGAATGTTTGATCCAAATGATTCCTCAACCCTTTTATGGACTATATATACATAGCTATATAACTACATATACTTAAAGAAACTGCTGGTGCTAATAGAGCCGTCAGCATTTCTGTTAGCAGAGTAGTTCAACAATAAGTGATCTTAAATTCCTTTTATTGTGAGTTGATTTCAACATTTGATGCTTTGTATTTTTATTAATCTGTGTGTTTTACGTACATTTGCAGTCCTGCAGAGGCGAATCTTTGGGTGTTTTTCTTTTCTATTTTTTTGTTTCACCTGTTCCACGCTGAAACTGGGTGGTGGTGGTGGGAAAGGTGGCGACTTATCTTCATGAGATGGTAACACTATGAGACCATAAAGGGGGACCGCTTTGCCAAGTGACGCAGGCTCCTCCTCCTCTAGATTCGGTATGAAGAGGCCCAGAGAGAGAGTACCTGGCAGAGCCTCATCTGGTGTAACTTGCTGTTCTGTGTGCGAGTGTGTGTATGTTTTATGTTTGAATGTTTTACAATAGCAGCTGAGGAACAAACAGTACTGTACACAAAGGGTCATGTTTCAAGTAAATCGACTACAGAACAAACAATAAATGTGATTTCAGATTCAGAACTTGTTCTCCTGTCGTTTGCAAAGAAAACCTTCTTTCTGCTCCTGGGTTTTTTCGAGGG
>NW_015150643.1:314745-317301 GCF_000732505.1 Cyprinodon variegatus | reverse complement strand
TTAGGTTTAGGGCTAAGATGTTAATTGGGTTTAGTTTAGGACGAGGTATGCACTGGTAATCATGTGGTGGTAGTACTTCAGATCAGTCTTGGTTTTAGATTAAACCCTTTCGTTAAAAACTTACTGATAAGAGTAAAAAAGGACCCTTTAAAGAATAGTTGAAAACTGAAAATCATTGGTAGCTTAATGATTTCTCTTAGATGTAGAAGCCACCTGCCTGTGAGACACCAGCTGACCCCCCCCTGCAGGATCTCCCCGAGTGTAGAGAGGTGGAAGAGGAGGAAAAATAAAAAAGGCTAATGTTAAAAAATGTTAACAAAAAATCCCTTACTAAAATGAAAAATCCCTGGTACTACCTTTGCTTAATCAATTCTTTCTTTCTGAGATGAAAGTTTAATAAGTACATTTTAGTTAACATGAAATTTATCAGGAAATGAAAACCATTTTTATTTTTTTATTTTAAGTCTGATCCTTTCAGAAAAAAAAGGTGATGTGCACAGGCGGTGCCCCCCTTGTGGCTCAATTGTTAAAAATTGTGTGCTAAAGTCTGCGATGGACTGGCGACCTGTCCAGGGTGTACCCCGCCTCTCGTCCATAGACAGCTGGAGATAGACACCAGCACCCCTCGGGACCCCACTTGGGATTAAGCGTGTCAGAAAATGAATGGATGGATGTGCGCTAAAGTGGTGAAGATGCACCCTTCTTTTCTTTCCGCCCCTGCCCTTCACAAAGTCTGTGCACACCACTGGCAAACACTTTTCTACAGAGTCATATTGATCTGAAGCACTTTGAGACTCTGTTTGCTGTTTCAAGTTTCTGCAGCCTTTAACAGAGAATCCAGCAAAACAAAACCTCATGTTTAAGAACCCGGCAGCTGATTTTTGCACCTTTTTTCACTCTTTATGAAAATATGTAAACATTTTTGTCATAACACGTCACGCATGGGTTAAATATCTCTGTTAAATAATCCCAATAACTCTAAATGTCCATGGAGCTGAAGTGTTTTCTCTGTTTTATTTGGACAGCAGTTAAGGCTCTAAGTGAACAAAGATGTCCTCTGTTCACAAGAACATCTGCTTGGATTGCACTGTTTTTATTCAGGGATGGAGGAAGAAGAGGAAAAAAGGTCAAAACTCACAATTTATACACCTGGAAATACTTAATCGGGAAGTCTTTACTGTTTCTTCACATAAGCTGCATAATCATATTCAAGATCCAAGCCAAATATTATTAGATATCTTAATTATTACTTCCTGGAGTCGAACCTTTGATTCAGGAGGGTCAACAGTTCACAGCTGGGCTTTTTATTTTCCTAAAAGGCTTATGAAAACAAAAATCTGGGACACTGTTTCAGATGAAGGCAGAATGTATCTTTGAGGTTTTATCAAGAGATGTTCTGCTGAAGTCTGTCAGAGGATAAGATGCTCATCAAACTGACAGAATCTCATCTCAAAGACTCTTTGAATCCACAGAAGTTAAATTAGTCCTCTGAGTTATAAAGAGCTAAAAATGGAGCAATGCCCTGAAGCGGCCGTGGTTTTAGCTGCTGTTTGTTCTGCCTCTTCCTGAAAAGCGTTTCACTAAATATACACTTCATTGCTTTGTTACCAACTTAGAGCGAATCTCCAAAGTCAAAAGTGTGGAAGAAGAGGCCAACTTCAATTACCGGCACTCCAGAACTTACAAGAATAGGCTAAAGTTCAATTAGTTTGTTTATAAAACTCCAGTTTAAAACAAAAGTCCTTAAACTCTTGAGATGATGGAGGGATTAAGAACGCTCTATTCAGCTCTGTTTAATGCATCAATTCTGTTATGACTCACAGAAATTCAGCAAAAGTAAACTTTCAATCTATTTATAGTACGTTATATTTTAGGTAGAGCAAACTGAAAACACTAATTTGGAAAATAGTTTCCTAATAACAGTTTGGCTTGAATTTGTATGTTTGATGGAATCCTCCATATCAAATTAACTTTATGAGAAAAAAATTATTCCTGTAAGAGGCGGGAAACTTTAGCAGCGTGAGGTTGAAAATGAGAAACCATATATGTCTTGACCTGCTTGGTGCAGATTGGAAAAAAAAAAAAAAAAGAAAAAACAATGGATCTCAGTGATTTACCAAGGTGTCAGTGAAGGGAACAACTTTAAAATAATCCAGATTATGAATTTATCCAATAGTCCTGCACAAAATCTGCCTTTTTAGCCTACAGCCTTTTAGTCCTACATGAAATATCTGGAATTTTGGTCACGTTTCCAAATTAAAGGGAAAATCTTTTGGGCTCTTTGGCCTAAAATACTAACCTAAGTTGTCATAAAGCTGATCTGTGTCTCTGCTCACAAACTGAGCAGATGCTGAGTGTGCACCTTTAGAAAAAAGAACTACTTCCCTAAGATCACTTTCCAGTAGCGCACCAAGCAGTGCTCTTAAATGATGTCCTAATTGAACACATCACCTTTCCTTTCCCCACTTAAAAAAACAACAAATTCAGTTAAAAGTTCTTAGAATAATGCTATTTTCTTAGGTGATGCACAACACTGCAAGTAATATTTAAAATGCT
>NW_015150643.1:310121-313790 GCF_000732505.1 Cyprinodon variegatus | reverse complement strand
CGGCAGAAGACCATTATGTTGAGCCTGCTTCTGCCAGAAGTTTCTTCCCAACGGGGAGTTTTTTCTCTCCACTGTCGCTTCATGCTTGCTCATCTTGGACAGGTTCTCTCAACCTGTGTTATCCAACCGGACTTCCATCTTCCAGGTCCCTGAGTGAAACACTGGTATCAGCTCACGCAGTCCACTGGATCTCCCCATAAAGCTCAGCAGACCGTCTCACTAACCAGCAGTCTACAGACTGACCAACTCCTTCTATCTCCACTCCACCACCAGTTTCAGGCCTGGGGGGGAAACAGCCCTATTCTTTACTCATGCATATCTATCGAAATTAAGCTCTATGTTTTCTGCCAAGGTCTGAGTGCCAAAGACAAGTAATTGTATCAATAAATTTCTCCTAATTTCTTTTTAAATTATTTTCTTTTTGTGTGAGTTTTTCGGATGAAAAAACATATTTATCTGTTTCAAGGCTCTAAGCTTTTCGTCATAGCACTTAGGATTTTTTTATCTAAATACATGACAATTTTTTCATGGATTCAGAATTTCAGTAACATTCAGACTGTTTTTATGCAACAATGAACACTAAAATAAGTTTTATTCTGTATAAAACCCCACATAGGCAAAAAGGTACTGGGAGAGAAGTTACAAGTTATTAAAGTGCTTTGCGATACTGATATTAAAGGACTCTTGAACAATCAATATATTCCCACCATAATCCAGGATAAATCTCTAATGACCCTCCTCTATATCTTGGGCTTGTGGGTTCCAGTTCTCGGTCTGTGTCCAGGGGACGGGGCCGGCTGGGGGCTGGCGTGCCGTCGCTTATGGTTCTTGAGGGCCTCTGCCCTGCTGCTACCAGTTGTTTTTGCTTTTGTTGCTTTTTTGTTCCTTTGTCTTTCCTGTTTCTATTTGCAGGAGCTCCTCTATGTTCTCCATCCGGATTTCCCACAAGAAACAGTTTCTTTTGCACAGATATAGCAGCTGGTTGTGAGGTTTTTTCTATCTTTATTTTTCGCGTTCTCCTTTTCAGGTTCTTTTCTTTGCTATTTTTTCTTCCCAGTCCCTCTGTCTTTTTTGGCATTATTGAACGCATGTAAAGTTTGGTAACATAAATTAATAAATAAAGCAGTTTTTGTTAAACAAGGGGTGCTTCTTGCCAACCAAACAAATGTGTTCAGTTTAGCAGAGTATTCAGATTTCAGTTCTGACACCATGTGTTTTTATGGCCTTTGGAAGAATTTCTGTTAAAGATATATTTGACTTTCACCTTAAGGGACAATAATGGATGTACTGCACATTTAAACTGCTCTCACATTATTTTGTATGTCTGCATCACCATGCTGCTTTCGCATTTCCTCCCCAATGTTTGTTTTGCATCTTCAGAAGGACTAATTGCGAAAGAAAACAGGACACAACATATCTCTTTGAAGAGATTTCAATCTTTTTACTCCCTGTGGTGCCACAGAAAAGTCTGTTTAGTTAACAAGCTAACAATAGATCCAGTTTAGACTTTCCTGTGGCACCACATGGGTTTGAAAGATTTCAAGAATGAAGTTTCTGCTTAATCCTTTCCAAAAACTTCATTATTTCTTTATTAATTTTTGCTTGATGCACCTTCATGCACCTTTGTTCAGTTTTCTGGCTAACAATAGATCCAAGTAGATTATTTGTAATAAGCAGCTTAGCCCTTTTGATCCATTAAATAATATTGCACTATTTTCTGTTTGGTTCATCACAAGATTTCCTGATAAAATAACTAAGAATCCTTTTCTAACATTACAAAAATATTGACTTTGAAGGTTGAATTAACATTTTTGCAAATAGTTAATATGATTAGAAAGACAAATAATACAGAAAATTATTTGTTGTTTAGGCTTTTTTGGACAAATGCAGAGCAAAATCAATGCATGTTTAGGAACTAATGTTTTGATCCAGTAGTGTTCTGACTCTTGCTGTTAAGGTGGGGTCATAGAAAAGGCTACTGGAGGAACATTGTGTGTTTCATCCATTATATAATGACCTGATAATGTTTTAGCAGATCCAGTGTGTTTTGGTTATCAGATACCTTAAGCTACCTTACAGTTCAATACAGAGATGGTTCAACAAACACTTAATGCATGACTACTTCCTAATCATTAATAGTGTGATAAAGGTCTGTATGGGCTGAGCACATTATGTGAATGATACTTGATTAAATATTCAATTTAATTTAAAGTATGTAAGAAATCATAATAAAAACTGTTGCACAACTCACATTTACAATCACACCTTGAAGAGGCAGTTTTAGTTTTTAAAGTGGAGATCTACGAAATTGTTTTCAATAGTTTGACTATGCTGTAAAGGTGCATAGTCATGTTGTGTGCCTGTGCAAAAAGAACCAAATCCCAAATGATCTTGATAAAAACAAGGTTATACACACTAAGAGTCCATCCTGATAGTGTTTAGTCCTATTTGAGCCTAAATATAGTTTGAGCATTTGGTGTAATGAGCAGACAGGGCGCCATCTGCTGGCAGTAATGCAGAACTACTAGAAAACCAGGCTGCAGCTGTTAAGGTGCGTTCACACCCAACGCAGTAGGAGCAGGTAGTTTACATGCAAAGTCAATGGTTGACGCGCGTCAAGGCGCAGCAAAACATCCCGCAGCGCGTTTTGAGCAGCAATGCAGCTGCTGCTGAAGATGGAAAAATGTAACTTTTGCTGCTCGACGCGCCACATCCACCAATCAGAGAAGCTGATCTGGGAGCTGGCAGGGAGACAGACACAGCACTGCTGATACAGATCACTATGATCACTCCTCTGAAACTGTTTATCAATGCCTAAATTAACTTAAAATCCTGAAATCTGCCGGCAAAACATGTTCGCTTTTATTATTCTGGTGCCTGCAGTTTGGATTACGTACATGAAAACCGCGTTCCAGCCGCAGCAGACACCTTTTTGCTGCTCCTACTGCGTTTTGTGTGAATGTAGCATTAAAATCAGCAAAATAAATGCTGCTCCACCTTAAATAGGAATTACGGACATTTCTAATGATACTGCCATCTGTGGCCAAGACACAGAACTACTGCACTCTTCTGCTCGTTCTCGTAGCTCATGCTCATACTTAACAAGTTTATTTATTTATTTATTTATTAGTGTTTAACCTAATGTGGATTTGCCATCGGTGTTTGAGTTAAGCTGGATGCCAGTCGCTTCTGCATCCACATAATCCATCTTTGATATAACGCTTGAATTATTTACCAGGTCGGGCGCTTTTAACATGAATGCGCTGGACATCACATCCACCAAACAGCGCAGGAACATCTGTCCCAAAGTAAATTTAGATTAAAAAAAGCTTTTATTTAATTTTATTATTGTCATTACACTGTCACAAATTCAGAGTAATAAAATTAACTCTCTGCATTTAACCCAAATGCTTGAGGAGCAGTGGGCTGCCATCGTGGGGCGCTCGGTGAGCAGTGTGGGGTTAAAGGTCTTTGCTCAGGGAGCCAGAGTGGAAGTCTGTTATTCTGACGTAGTCCGACTCAATTCTAGTCAGAATATGAGTCTGATACTGCTCCATAGAGCTGTGATTATGGGGCGTGTTTCGAATGAACCAGGAAAAAAAATGCCTCTGCACTCAATTGGATAGACCTACAACCAATAAGAGCAACGGAGTGCGTGACGTATGTTAA
>NW_015150643.1:306160-310071 GCF_000732505.1 Cyprinodon variegatus | reverse complement strand
GTTCCTCTTTTAAAATTAATTTGCTGTCGATATCTTCTAGAACAGACCTAATAGCAGAATCTACTCACCTCAACTCTCCAGCAGCAGCCATTGTTGTTGTCATCGCTTTGGTGACGTGGTTGATTACGTTACTGTTGATCATCTGTCCATCATCGTATAAAGCCCGCCCTGACAATTTGATTGGCCAGCCAGATATTGTGCGAGCATATTCGCGCTACTGTTGAGCAATGCCAGAATGAACTTCCCGGCCTCAAACGTTGTGGGCGGGACTAAGTTCGGAATGGCACCCAGGCTAGCAGTCTATTGGAGTGGGGCTTGAAGTCAGAACCTCAGGATTCCAGGCTCTATGCTGTAACCACTAGGCCGCCACAACCAGGCTGATCTGAGCTACAGCTTGAGGAGGAACAGGTGTCACCTCCCTATATGGAAACCAACCATATAAGCTACAAATGGATTTAAGAATATAAACAAGCGATAATGATCTTCCTGCATCTTTTCAAAACCCGTTTTTTTCCGGTTTTGCCTCTTAATGATTCAGGTTTAAGAGAAACAAAACATTTCTTCAGAATGAAGAACAACTATTATTAGTAATAATTTTTCTCTTTTCCCGTCAACTTAATGATTCATTGCCTTTCATGTTGAGATACAGAGCTGGAGAAACCAGAAACATTCTGGCTAAGATGTTTTCCCTGCGTCGCCTCCTGGATATAATTCATCACTGGGGAATATTTGAGTGGGCTGCTGAGCACACGTCAACAAGGAAGCCGCAGTTATCTGTAAGGCCCCAGCGGCTGCAGACTGATAGCTCCCTGAGGGAGACTACGCTGCCCCTAATTTCACACTCCCATTAGGATCATCATTTCCCTGTTTAGATGAGAAAAGAAACATGCAGGATACAAGCCTCCTCTGGTATTACTATCTGGAGCTTTTTATCTCACACACAGCCGCCTTTGTGTTGGGCTGCTTTTAGTCCTAATGTACACCTTTCATCAAACAAGAAACTGCACTGTTTAATTTACCATTTAAGACAAAAACATATTTAACAGAAAAGGTTGTTAAGTCCTAAATGCACAAGACAAAGGAATCAGTTAAGGGTTCACTTATAAGCCTCTTTCTCACTGAAAATACTGGGTTAACCCAGGTTTTTTAAACATGGGTCGACCTGCTAACAATCGGCATTTGTCTCCCCATCCATTGGCAAAAAAATGTGTGCTGTGTGTCTAGTGACACCATCAAGCAGGGTTAGTATTGATGATGTCACCATTTCGACATAAATCAGGAAAGTAAACAATGACGAGCAAAATATAAGGAATCCGGGGTTTAGTAAGTGTGCTTTATTGGTTCGCTCTTTTATCTGACTGAATTCCTCTCACCAGTGCTGCTCCATGTTTATTGAATGTAAACTGAGTTTTTTCAGCTTTTTAGATCAGAGGTGACCGGTGCGGTGAGTTGACATCTGTATATTGCTCAATGGTATAATGTAATTTTGCAGGTTAAGCCGGGTCTGGTGTTCGCACAGCATGTTGATCAGAGTCTAGGTATTTTACGCCTTTATTCATAAAGCGCCTTTCACAGCTAAGATGACAGAGTTCTTCAAAAAACACATCAGAACGCAATTAAAAAGAAATCAAATTCCGTTTAAATAAGACCTGAACAAATAGAAACAGCTCCAGGTGCTTTTTAAAAAGGTTTAACAGAATCATCCATGAGAATATGGAGCTGCTTTTGTTCTGTTTTTTTTTTTGCAAGGAAGGAACAGATTTTGGAAGAATACAAATTAAAAAAAATTATGCAATCCAGAAATGACACTTTTAAAATAATAAAAAAAAAGTTTTGAGCATAACTTTGCACTTTTCTCAGATTTAGTCATTGCAGGTTTTTTCACTTTTTATTTTTTTTTTACTTTTCTTTTAAAGATTTTTTTTGCAGATTTTATATTTTTGACTAGAATTTTTTAAAACTCTTTTTCAGATTGAGTTTTACAAATTGCATGTTTTTTAAATTGCGTTTTGTAGATTGTGTTCTCCTCACTTCAAGCTCGCTCTTGAAGCACACAGCGACCGATAAAAAGTTTGTTGCTAACGTCCGTTTAGACCAATAGAATTGCTGCTTCGCTCCTCTCTCAAGAGGACAAAAAAAATGTAATCTATGAAACGAATAGAATGAGATTTGGAAACTCAATCTGAAAGAGAAATAAAAAGAAAAGAGAAATTTGAAAAAAAATTTAGGAACCTTTTTATTTTTTTGGAGAAACAAAACAAAACAGAGAAAACAGCAAAGTTACTCTCAAAACCTTTTTTTTGGATTAAGCCATTTTTGAAAGGATCACTTCAAATTGGAATTTCTTTCAATTCCATTTACCAAACCTGTTTTTTTAATTGTTTCTTTTTATTTTCAGTTACAAATCTTGTTCTTTGTTGTCTTTTTTATTTTGTAAAAAAGGGCAGCTGAAACAGGAGTAATGTGTGTTCTTCTAGATCCTGTCAAAAAACTTGCTGCAGCATTTTGGACAATCTGAATACAATCATTAGCATTGTTAAAAGAAGTAAATGGAAAGTTTATTCATATAGCCTTATTTAATACAAAGGCAATTCAAAGTGTGTTTTACATGAGTTAAACAATAAATTAGAAGGAAAATAAAAGCAAGTATATATTAAAACATGATAAAGCAGGTAGTAAAGCAAATAGTTCTGGGTGGACAGAGTAGGCTGGAACTAGAAGCCCTGAGTTGTCTGGGAGGTTGATCCACTGACAATAGATCTGTTCTGTATTGAGGTGCTGATCCATTCAGTGATTTATAGACTAACAGAAGGATTTTAAAATCTATTCTCTGAACTACAGGGAACCAGTGGAAGGACTTCGAAAGAGAACTGTAATATTCAAAACCAGAGGAAATCAGAGGATGAACAATGACTTCAAATCAGAGTTGGACAGATTTGGCCTTCATTTATTTCCCAAGTGATAAAAACAGCTTTTGACCCGAAGCCTAGAATATTTTCCAGGATAAATGCTCCAACAGCTTTCTTATGTTCTCCTGTCAGCAAAGCTAGAGGTGGATAGACTGCCCCGTACATTTTACTCAAATAAGAGTAGCACAGCTTTGACAATTTTTCACTCTATTAAAAGAAAAACAGCCATTTAAGATAATACTCGTTTAAAATAGGCTACTTTAGTAATGAGTGATTGTTGGATCCATACATCTGATCAGACATAGTAACACAATATCATAATATTAAAAAATACAAACTTACAACACTTTTTAAATGAGCTAATATATTTGGTAATATACACACCTTCTCATTCAAAGAATCTTCTTTATTTTCATGACTATGACAGTTGAAGATTCACACTGAAGGCATCAAAACTATGAATTAACACATGTGGAATTATATACTTAACAAGAAAGTGCGGAAAAAAACCTAAAAATATGTCTCATATTCTAGGTTCTTCAAAGTGGCCACCTTTTGCTTTGATCACTGCTTCACACACTCTTGGCATTCTCTTGATGAGCTTCCAGAGGTCGTCACCTGAAAAGGTTTTCACTTCACAGGTGTCCCCTCTTAGGTTTAATAAGTGGGATTTCTTGCATTATAAATGGGGTTGGGACCATCAGTTGTGTTTTGCAGAAGTCAGGTGGATAAACAGCTGATAGTCCTACTGAATAGACTGTTAGGATTTGTGTTATGGCAAGAAAAAAGCAGCTAAGCAAAGAAAAATGAGTGGCCATCATTACTTTAGGAAATTAAGGTCAGTCAGTCCGTAAAATTCGAATAATTTAGAAAGTGTCCCAAAGTCGCAACAACCATCAAACGCTACAAAGAGACTTCGTTCCTGTACTCAAGTAGATTTTTCTGATATTTTTACTTTACTTTACTACTTATTTTTATGGCGACTTTTTACTTCTACTCCTT
>NW_015150643.1:294483-304678 GCF_000732505.1 Cyprinodon variegatus | reverse complement strand
ATATATATATATATATATATATGTATACATAGTAAAACAGGAGGTAAACATATACTACTAAACAGTAACATTCAGTACAGCTACTACTAACAGTATATACTGTTTTTAGAGTTACTCAAGTAACTAAATGTAACTCATTACTGCCAACCTCTGGTTGCATCACAGCACCCAGGAGATTCACTGCGGAAATTATTTTATTTGGAAAATCTTGAACTGTATTCGATAATCAGTGACAGAATTATTCTGTAAACTTCCTATGATTTCTCTCTAAATAAAACCACTATAAACAATCACACCAGGAAACAGAGTGTATGGCTTTAAGGGGTCATAAATCAATGTCTCACTAACATTTGGTTCGTTTGTGAAATCTGAAAACGCTTTTCCAAGTTTAAACAGAGATTGTTTCTTGGACTGATAAAGGACTGGGGTTGTTTTTGCATGACCAGATGTAGTCAACAGTTGATTGGCTTGTTTTTAAAATATCTATATGAAAACAAGAAGAAAATCATCAATAATAGAAATGACATGAATTAGTCGGTTAATTTGCTCACGAAGGCATTCTTGTCGAAAAGGTAGAGTTAACACAGTGATTGAGTAAAACTTGAAAAATTCATTTCAGTTCAGTTATTTGGTAAAAAAAAAAAAAGTCTGAGGCTATTGCCCTTTCAAACAGGCTAAGGTTTAGGGTCAGTCTTTGCCTCCATTTGAGGAGAGAAAGCATTGCTTTCCCTCAGCTCCTGGTAGGATGGAGCGTGGGATGGATAGATGGGTCAGGCCTTCATCAGCAGTAATGCTGTGGTCTGTCGTGTTGAAGAACGAGCTGAACAATAAGACAAAGCTCTCAATTTTCCGCTCCATCAGCTTCTCTGTCTTCACATGTGGTCTTATTGATCATAATAATCATAAAGCCATTGGGATAAATCTTTCAAGACTATTATTTATCTGCAATAAAAGAGAAAAATAAACAAGCTTTCTGGAGATCATTTAATCTTTGAGACATAGAGAGGAAAGTACAAGAAGATTTGTATTTTCAATTATGCAGCAAATACGAAAAATAGATTAATTGCTTATTTTTGTTTTATGTTATTGTTAAATTCATGTCAATATTTTTCAGTTGTCATTGTACTGGAGTGTGTTATATGAATAAACTTGCCTTGCCCTATTTTTACACCTAGTGAAATGCTGACTTGCCTAACTCTATTTCTTTGTTGTTTAAACCACCGTGTTCATGTCCCATATTATAGCTCTGGGCAAATGGTCCAACTATGGTAGATACAGCTGAAGCTCACCAATATATGGATCAAATATAAGGTCTAAAACATAGAAGTGAAGTAAAATAACTATAAAAACTTTGTATGCAACCAGTGTGGAATACTATTTGTGGCAGAAACACTTTATATCAATCTGAATACAGTTTTTACAGTTAAATTAACTGTTGGGAATATTACTGTAAAAGGAGGCACAACTTCTCTTCTGCAAGTGATGGCAGACTGTAGAACCTATGTCTGGGATGGAGGTGATGATAACTCTAGAAAGTCAGGAACCCAGTCCAATGCTTTGGGTCTCGGGTCAGCAAGGATTTTCAGATTGGGATGCAAGATGTTTGGAAAGACTCGAAGCCGGGTACACAACAAGCTTTGTTGGTTAGGGCTCCAAACCGACTGAATCTGAAACCTAATGCCGGATTGGAGAAATTTGAAGCTGCCTATCAAGGTGCCTCTGTCTTGATACCACTATACACATAGTTATGTGTTCACAATGAAAAACATCTGTCAGCTTCATGTGTTTTTCCTCGCCGGACATTTCACGAGATATTCGCCTGGCGAGCAACAGCAATTTGCACAGAAAACAAAAGACTCCCCTACATCCCTGGATCTGCTGGTTGTCAGCTTTATCTCAACATGGTGAATCTGAATTTTATGGCATGGATCACCGTTCTTTATTTACTTTGGGTGGTTGAACAAAGCTGTGGGTGCCAGCAACCATGCAGATCCTCCAGACAGGCCTCCAGTCAGTGAGTCAGGAAGCTACGGTTGCATCTAAGGCTTCTTTCCACTGAACTTCAGGTAATGTGAGACGGCGTTCTGGAGCACAGCAGTTGACAATAAGAGCAAAAGAGAGCTCCAGACAATGGGTGAAGTGTCTTGCCATGCTGTGACTCCATTAAGAGCTAAGGAACCCCAGCAAGAGATTGGAGGAGGACAACAGTCAATCAGAGCAGCCCATTGGGCAGAGAGAGAGGTAGTGGCTGGCCGGGGTTAGCTCTGGAGGCTAACAGCGGGAAGTTGTAGAAGGACAGCCATACATCGGAGAAGTCCGTCGGGCAAAGACACCGCTAGAGTGGGAAGAGGTGACAGTGTCTGGGCTGGAGCCAAGAGAGGACAAGGAACACCATTCTTAACAGTCTGTCTGGGGCTAAATTAAAGATAAATAAAAAGCTAATCTCCACTGCACTACCTCACCCTACATCACAGCCACATCTAGTCGCAATGCAAAAACACACAAAAGTTCAGATTCTTCAGCTCCTGTGTATATCGGTTGCAGAACATTGCAGATGCAGTGGTGCTTTTGCTTTGCTGTATTCGCCATAAACATGCCTTCGCCTCTCTAGGATCGTGATTTACACCTTGCAGTGCTTCTGCACTGCACTCTATATAGGGATAACATATAAATGATTCACTCTGGGCATGAAAATCGACCCCAACATAGACAACAACAATGATGGTCTTTGGTTTGAAGTTTTGTTTAAGAATTTACATTTTAGACACTATTGAATTAACTGTGGGTTTGACTTCTTGCGGCTCCTCTGTGGAACATCTGCACACACACATTTTTTTTCGCTCTTTTTAGCATTCTTACATCATTCTCAGTCATGCAGGTAGAGGCAACCACAAACAGTTTTAAGTTAGAAAGCAGCCTTATTGGAACTGGAAGACAACCAGAGCAAGTGGGTTTCTCTGGTGCGAGCTGACAGAATCAACAAACACTCCTGAATAGAGAAAAAGAAAAGAGCGAAAGTGCCTTTTCCCTTCCAATTTAACCCTGCTTTTTACTGATTACTTACATCTTACTTCTTCTTTCCTTCTTCTGTCTCCTTTACCTGTGTGGAAGTGCTAGCACTCCATTGTCATAAGAATTACAAGCCTAACAGCTTTGTTAGCTTCATGTGTTTTTGAGGATGAAGATGTAAATGTTTGGCATTGACTCACATGGAGTGGGGGTTTTAGTCTCATACTCATTTTTTTTAATAAAATTGAAAAAAACAATTAGTCCTTTGATGTGAAACGTTTATAAAGAGCATTATTGTAACAAAGTAGAATATTAAAACAATAATGGGGGAATAAATATCTTTTTGATTAAAAATCTGTTTAAGTCAAAATTTTATAAAAATCAATAAAAATATTTTTCAACCAAAAACTTAGATTAGTAAGTTTTTTGATGGAAATGACATATCCCATTTGTCCTCTAATTTTTCTATAGTAAATTCAAATATAGCGACACCAATCAAGCCTTTGCCAGCTTGATGATGTAATGGTCACAGAATGAAGAGGTGAACGGTGATGGATCATGAAGCATCTAAAGGCATTTATTCATACTACGGTTGGGGTTATGAGGTGGCAGTGCAGCATGTCATTAATGACCGTTAATGGCTTTAAATTGCACTTCTTCCACAAACAGCCCGATATTCTTGTAATTTTCTGTCAAAAAGCTTCTAGGAAATTAGGGCGTGTTCGTCATCTGATGATATCAGTCTCACCTCATTTTCAAGCTGCCGGTGGCCTCTGTCAGTTAGAAATGAGGCCACCGGCCTCTGGTTACCTCATGTTTTTTGTAAGTGTTTAAAATGACAAGAATATGGTGGCAATGGATTGATGTTCACTGGTTGTGTGAAAGGTAAAAGGAAAAAAAAAAGCTGAAGGACCATTAGTGTTCTCAGTTTCTGAAGGAAAAGTTTTCCTTCCATTTTTCTGCATCCTTCTCTGTCAAATACTTTTATCCACGGCTTTTTAAGACTTCACAAGGCTTGAGGCCTTTTTTCCGAGTTATTTGCAGCCCTGATCCTGAACAACATGTTTTCAGCCCTGCCAGGCAGTATTGATCTGTTTGGACCTACTCTGAAGTCTGGGGATGCATTACAGATGATGAGTGCTCCCACAGCAGGCTCTGCTGATAAACTCAACAGAGCCATGTGAGGAAGAGTCATTGATTCCCAAAAAGAAGAAAAATCTTCAAAACCAGATACAGAAAGAAATGCTGGAATGATCCTTCAAATCAATCATCTTTTATTTGCCCTTTTTTTGTGTGCCTAGACGGAGGCATTTCTAGCCCAGCTCTTTTGTGAGTCACTCCTGGTCTTTCCCAATCATTTGGTGCTGATGGCCAGGCCTCCTAGTTCTGGTTCTGCTGCAAAACATGTTTATAAGAGAGGAGAATGAATTTTGGGGAATAAAAGTCTGTTTTACATTGATGTTTTCCACTTCCATAGCAACATGTTTGAAATAACTTGTGAATTAGGCTGAAAGAGCAAGGCATGGCGCACAGGTAGAGCAAGGCATGGCGCATAGGTAGAGCAAATGATCGGGTGGCCTAAAGCGCTGGGTATACTCCCGCAGCAGTGTTTCACAATGAGATTGTCACAGATACTTTGGATTTATACCCAATATTGAAACGTGGTCTGCGCTATGTAATTCTAGGCCACAACGCTAGAGAGACAATCAGGAACTAGCTGTGGGTCTAGATACGGCCGAGGTTTGTGCCACAATGGAGGGACATGAAGGCGAAAAAGAGCGGGGATCCAGGTGGAAAAAGGGTCCCAGCGTTCTCACGCACCTCGCTCTTCTAATGGTCCAACTTCACGAGTCGGTTTCCACAATGACAGCCATACAAACAGAACAACTTGGTAAGGTACCAAACAGGAAATATGCATAGAGGGGATTTAGATTTAACCAATCAGAGGCCTCCTGTCTGTGGCACTGTCTGCGGTCACCTACAATTTGGGAGAGGTGCACCAGAGTGCGGAAGGGGTGGAGGCACATTTTTGTTCACTGCGACACAGACGCAGACGACCTGGTTTAAAAGTACAAATCAACCTTAAGACCTCAACGTAGCTTTCCTTGTTTAAAGTCATTTTGTTTAATGTTTTTTTTTTCCCTCACTTATCTCGTTTTCTGTCTGCTTTCAAAATAAAGGCCAATAGTGCCTGTGACAAAGTGGGTGAGAACACCATTTGTCTCAGTTTATACATTTGTTATTTTGTTTACTTGATTTAACCATCTCTTTATTCTGTAGTTTGCATTTATATACTATCCCGGGTTTGTTTATGTTTGCATTTTTACAGATAATTTTGTATAACATCTTGGTTTAAATCAGGTGATAACTTTTCAAGATTTTGTTTGATTATTTAACTTTTGTTTTTTATTTTGGTGAACTTACCTTACCTGTCTTTCAGGAGGAAGTGTGACCTATCTTCCTGCAATTAGAAACTCCTGTGTAGAGCTGTGGTCACAGGAAGGTACCAGAGGAAGAGGGGGGATGAAAATCCTTTTACATTTTGTTGTAAATAATTTGAGACCTTGCCAATGATTTGCGTAGATTTAATTGTATGGTGTTTATTCTGAAGATGTTGCTGAAAGTTATAGTATGTAACACAAGCTAGGTAGAGAGTAAATGGAGTAGCCACATTTGTTAATGGAAGAGTCCATTGGAGACCATTTTGTATTTCAGACCAAACAGGTATAAGACAGAGCTGTGTGAGGTTCAGAACAGAGAGGAACCAGGTCAGTGTAGTTGGGTTCTTTTACTGATTAACACTTAATTCATTGAATCACTAGTTTCAGTTATAGATAATGATCCAATGATCATTCCTTGCTGACCGGACTTTCCCTTTAAATCCTTATTTCAACTTCACGTGGTCTTCATTTAACAATACACAGATTTAAGTAATATGTATTATCTATTGAAGAAGAATAAAAAGAAAACAAGTTTTTCAATAAGTGTATTAGCTGCTGTTTGTGAATCTCCATTCACTTTTAAACTTATCTTTCTTGTTTCATAACCTCTTATCTAAATCTGCAGCAAACTACAGTACAAACTACAATACAAAGCTACAGATTTAGTTTATTTGCCTTTCAGATTACAATCGTCTCTCCTTATCACAAACTGCTTGTCGACAAAACGGTCTTCAAGTATGCAAATCAGGATAGGCTAAGTGCAGCATTTTATAAATAATATTTAACCTTTTATGGAGTTTAAAACTGGATTTTTATGGTCTCCTTTGTCTGGGAATGTATTGCTTCCGCTCACTTTGATTATTTGTGTAGATATGGGGGCTTTCCTGTTTATGTTACTCTAGCTCCAGGGAACCCTGCTTTGGTCAGTTCATAGAGCCGCTGGCCAGGTTTATTTCAAACTCTGATTGCAGTATTTATCAGAGCCTTTTCATAATCTCTCCTCTGCAATCTCAACCCTTTCTCGTCTATTTGGATGATTTGTTTTGGCAGAAATAAGATCAGATTAATTTCTCTACAGTACCTTTCAGAACTACTTCATATTGTGACTTGTTAGACTCAAAACATGAATTTGTTTTGATGGATAACTGCTTTTTAAATGAATTAAAACTGAACTACTATGTGATTTTAGGGATACAATCTGAAAGGTGTGTCGGGATCTTTTGATCTGGAGTTTTGGTTCTGTTCAAGTTTTCACTTTGGGTTTTCAATTTAACTTTTATTTATGTTATTCTGTGTTTTCTTAGTCATTTATTTTATTTCCAGTTAGTGTCATCTAAGTTCTTTTCTTGTTATATTTAAGCACTGTTGTATTTAAGTTACTCTCTGTTCCCCCGCTGTGTCACTATCCTTTCCCTTAGCTCCCTTCTATTTTATTTTGTCCACCTGTGTGGGCAGAGGTATGAGGTACTAAAAACTATGTGGTTTTAGTACCTCATTAATATTCAGAGTAATTTACCCATGAAACAATAATTAATAAACAAAGTGAAAATTGTGGGTTTGTCATTCATATTTTGTGTCTTTTTGGACATTATACTTGGTGTAATGAAGAGGCTTGCTTGTGTTACTTCAGGTGTTTTTTCAAGTAGCTCAAACTCTCCTTTTCTCCAGCTTGGAAAAATATTCTTTCCCTCTGATCCAACTTTGATTAAATGTCCTTAAAACAGGTCAAATTGAGGCTCTGTACTGTGTGTAGCCTCTGCATCTGTAATGTACAGGAATCTGACCCACGATTCAACCAAAACAGGTCAGTGACTTTTACAAGTTTTATTAAAGGAATGATCATGGGAAGAGAGACCAGTGGAGGCAGGTATGAAAACTGAAGAGCTGGGTCGCTAACCTGACTCAGGAGATCCTGAGCATGAAGAGCCGATTTGAGGCAGAGAACTGAGTTAGGAGGTAGGTCCGTTTGAGGACAGCTGTCAGGTTGATGGATGATTCCAGTGGGGGCTTTCCAGAGACATCCAGGTTCAGCAACAGTATGACAGATCCAGCAGCAGTATTGAAAGGGATATCCAAGAGGGAAGGTCCAGGTCCAATCCAGGTTCATAAACTATTAGGTTTCAGAGATCCACAAAGGATAGGCAAAACCCAATACTCACAGGCAGAGAGGGTCAGGCTTACAGACAGGCAATCCAGGATAAACAAATCCAAAATCAGAGACAGATCCGATGCAGAAACAGGTTCCCAGGCAGGCAGACTGAGGCAGAACAGGGACAGGCAGGCTCGGTAACAAAAAGTAGATAAGGTCGGCCAACAGACAGGCAGACAGGTTTGCAAACAGAATGGCTGGAAGGTTCTCACCAGTAGGTTCGAGACGATCTGGCACTGGTAGCTGATCTGAACGGGGCTTATAAGCAGGTGGAAAACAGGTGAAACCATTTAAGAGCTGATTGCAGGTAAGGTGGAGCTGAGCAGGAGAGCAGAGTGGACAGATAGGCCAGTCCCAGTGCCAAGATTATTACAGCCTGCCTGTACAGTATGACCTCCCTACAACAATTGGGCATGCTCCTGATGAGTTGGCGGATGGTCTCCTGAGGGATCTCCTCCCAGACCTGAACTTAAGTATCGACTAACTCCCGGACAGTCTGTGGTACAACATGATGTTGGTGGATGGATCGAGACATGACTTCCAAGATGTGCTCAATCAGATTCAGGTCTGGGGAATGCGTGGGCCAGTCCATAGCTTCAATGCCTTCAGCTTGCGGGAACTGCTGACATACTCCCTCCATATGAGGTTTGATTGGCCTGCATTGGGAGGGACCCGGGTCCAATCACACCAGAGCATGGTCTCAAAAGGGGTCTAAGGATCTCATCTAGGTACCCAATGGCAGTCATGCTGTCTCTGGCGAGCAGATGTAACACCAAACCATTACTGACCCATTTCCAAATCAGTCATGCTGAGGGATGTTGCAGGGAGCAAATCGTCATCCACTGTGTCTCTGTCACATCTGTCACATGTGCTCAGTGTGAACCTGTTTTTATCTGGGAAGATCACAGAACACCAATGTTAAATTTGCTCATCCTGGTTATCTTTGGCGAATGCCAAGCATCCAACATGGTATTGGGCAGTGAACNAATGCCAAGCATCCAACATGGTATTGGGCAGTGAACACAACCCACATCTGTGGATGTCAGGCCCCTTATACCATCCTCATGGAGTTTGATTTTATCTGTTTGTACAGACATAAGCACCACCACAATTCAAAAGTGTCCAAAACATCAGCCAGAAAGCATAGGAACTGAGAAGTGGCCTGTGGTCTCCTCTCCTACAGTCACTCCTTTATTGAGTGTTTCCTGCTAGTTACCAATAATTTCCACCTGTTGTCTATTCCATTTGCACAGCAGCAAGTGGAATTGATTGTTAATCAGTGTTTCTTCCTAAGTGAACAGTTTTATTTCACACAAGTTTAATGTGATTGAAATTATATTGTGTTGTTTAAGTGCTACTTTTATTTTTGTGCCGTGTATTTCCACACTTGGTAGCGCTACCTTTATGTTTGCTCCATGAAAGGATGATCCAAAAACTCTGAGTATCAAAAACCGTGAGCTGATCATAACATAATTCATGTAGAACAGGGACTTGAACCAGTACTTGACCCATCTTAAATACACTGAATCATGTTCAACGTGTGTTCAACAAAGTCTTCAGTGCTCTTCCTCTTATCTCGAAGAAGTCAGCTGAGTTGGTCTGAATGAAGCAGTGAAGGTGTCGAAACATCATCAGTGACATCACACAATGCAAGCTCCGGTCCCCGGCTTCGCTGTAACTACCCTATGGAGTTTGAAGTTGAGTTTCGAACCCTAGTCCATATGGTTAAAAGCTTCTTCAACACAAATAAAATCAATGTAATTAAGCTATGTTTGTGCTGCAGCAATTCTCATTTGTGTTGCATTTGTTTTGAAATTATTGACAAATTTTTAAAGTTTGAAAAGTTTGAAGTCTCATTAACAGATTTCAATGAGGCAAAAAAAAAAATATATTTTTTTTTTACTACACAAACCAGCAGAAACATAGCATTTCCACTTCGCTCATGTCTTACAGTGTGTGTGAACACAATTACATGTCTGTTGCCCTGTGATGGTGACCTGTACAGGGTGTATCCCATTTTATGCTTAGCGGTAGAAGATGGACGGTGATAAAATTCACACCACTTTTCATAGTTATTAGTTAACCAGAAACAAAAGGATATCTTGCTATTAGAGTTTTTCAATTGAAAATTCAAAGAATTGCAGTTTTCATGTGCAATAAAGATATATTTTGGGAGAGGTCGATGCTTCTATATAAAGCTTCTGAACTATATATAAATGCATTTTTTTTAAATCAGAGATATTTCTTAAATGTTGCACCGTGCATGTGGCAGATGTTATTTTCGTTTACATTAAATACTTGAATCATATTAAAGTGTTAACTCCAAACAGTTGAATTAAATTAATTTTAAGTGTCCTGTTAACACTGGGATTGAGTTAAAGTGTAAATCACACAGAGTGTTGGGATCTGGAGTTGTTCCACCTTTCCCCAGCAGAGTGCGCCGTGGGTTCTCTGGGCTGGAGCTCACCAGCACACCTGGAGCTCGTCAGCCCACTAGAGGACCCCTCTACTTAAGCAGATGCCAGACCTTTCTTCGACGCCGCAGTGTTAGCTAAGTTTGGTTAGCGAACCTGAGCCTCCTTGTCTTTGAATTTTG